>NC_084587.1:50856435-50879409 GCF_033807715.1 Cololabis saira
GCCAGTTGTGTTAGTGGTAGTGTACCGGCCCCCTGCTGGTGCGTATCTGGAGTTTTTGTCTGAATTTTCAGATTTCCTTTCTGGATTATTGATCAGCACAGATAAATTCATCATAGTGGGTGATTTTAACATTCATATGGATGTTGAAAGCGATAATCTTAAATTAGCCTTCGATTCTCTTCTAGAATCAATGGGTATCTCACAAAAAGTGGATAAACCGACGCACTGTTTTAATCATACTCTCGATCTCGTTCTCACCTACGGTGTTGAAACTGATGGTCTGTTGGTGTCACCTGTAAACTCCCTTTTATCCGACCATTACTTAATAACGTTTGAATTTAATTTTGTTGATGTTGAAGTGCAAAATAGGAGGTATTATTTTAGCAGATGTTTGTCTGATGAAGTTATTGTTAAATTTAGGGAGGCCATTGCTTATCTTACGACAGTGCGAAATAGTGATGTAGTCGAGGCCAGTGACCTGGGTTCTACCTCTGCAGATGTTGATTTCCTTGCTAGTAACACTGCTGATTTGTTGCATTCAGCTTTAGATGAAGTTGCTCCTTTGAAAAGGAGGGTTTCTAGCCACAGGAGCTTAACTCTCTGGTATAATTCAGATATCCGCATGTTGAAACAAAACGTGCGTAAAATGGAAAGGAAGTGGTACTCTTGTAGGTCTGTAGACTCTCATCGTGAATGGAAAGATATTCTAATAGTATATAAAAAAGCCATTCGCAAAGCCAGAACAGCTTATTATTCAACGTTGATAGAGGATAACAAAAGTAACCCACGTTTTCTGTTCAGCACTGTAGCCAGGCTGACAAAGAGTCACAACTCTGTTGAGCCGTGCATTCCTGCAGCTCTCAGTAGTGAGGACTTTATGGGCTTCTTCAACAGTAAAATCGCGAGAATTAGAGAAGAAATCAACCAGCCGGTTGTAGGTGTTTCTTCAGCTTTAGTGACTTCCCTAGGCTCTGACTTGTCTCTAGACTGTTTTGATCCTATAGACCTCCCTGAGCTGACCTCACTCGTTAATAGAGCTAAGTCAACCACATGTATGTTAGACCCCATCCCGACTCGTCTATTCAAACATATTTTTTCTCTTATTGGTACGACAATACTGGACCAAATTAACTTATCCCTAAGTTTAGGATATGTACCACAGGTTTTCAAAGTCGCAGTAATTAAACCTTTACTTAAAAAACCTTCTCTTGACCCAGACACCTTAGCTAATTATAGACCAATTTCCAACCTTCCATTTGTGTCTAAAATTCTGGAAAAGGCAGTTTCAAGCCAGTTATGTGACTATTTGTATAGAAATGATCTGTTTGAAGTCTTTCAGTCAGGGTTCAGAATGCATCATAGCACAGAGACAGCACTTGTTCGAGTCACGAATGACCTCCTTATGGCCTCAGATAAGGGATTAGTGTCCATACTGGTTCTACTGGACCTCAGTGCTGCTTTTGACACTATAGATCATGGCATTTTACTGCACAGGTTAGAGCATGTTGTTGGGATTAAAGGGACAGCTCTATGTTGGTTTAAATCATACCTATCTGACAGGTTCCAGTTTGTTCATGTACATGAGGTTTCTTCAGAACAGTCAAGGGTCTGTTATGGTGTTCCGCAGGGTTCAGTGCTAGGGCCAATCTTGTTCAGTTTATACATGCAGCCGTTGGGAAGTATAATCCAGAATCACGGCATACACTTTCATTGTTATGCTGATGATACGCAGCTCTATTTGTCTATGAAGCCGGATGAAACAGAACCGTTAGTTAAACTTCAGGCATGTCTTAGGGACATCAAGGACTGGATGTCCAGAAATTTCCTGCTTCTAAATTCAGATAAAACAGAGGTTATCATTCTTGGTCCAGAGCATCTTAGGAAGGGATTAGATGGTGTTGCGATGGCTTCCAGTGCAACTGTGAGAAATCTTGGTGTTATTTTCGATCAGGATTTGTCGTTTAAACCATATGTCAATCAGGTTTGTAAAATAGCCTTTTTCCATCTCCGTAATATTGCAAAGATTAGGAAAATCCTCTCACAGAGTGATGCAGAAAAACTAGTTCATGCGTTTGTATCTTCTAGACTAGATTACTGTAATGTGTTGTTAGCAGGATGTCCAAGTAATTTGCTGAATAGGCTCCAGCTGATCCAAAATGCAGCAGCACGAGTACTGACAGGAATTAGCAGGAGAGACCACGTCTCTCCAGTGTTAGCGTCGCTCCATTGGTTACCCGTAAAATTCAGAATCCAATTTAAAATTGTATTACTTGCGTATAAAGCCCAAAACGGCTTAGCTCCGCATTATTTGCAAGACCTGATAGTGCCTTATGTTCCTGTCAGAGCTCTCCGTTCTCAGAGTGCAGGTTTACTTGTAGTTCCTAGAGTATCTAAATGTAGATTTGGAGGGCGGGCGTTCTGCTATCAGGCGCCACTACTATGGAACCAACTTCCAATCTGGGTTAAGGAGGCTGACACCACCTCCACCTTTAAAACTAAACTTAAAACATTTCTGTTTAGTAAAGCCTATAGTTAGTGTTTAGTAAACCTCTAGCTGGTGTTGGTAAATCTCTAGGTAGTGTAAACTTTAGTGTGTCAGAGTCGCTCCTGTGGTTTCTTGTGCTGGCCCCCCCCTTCTCCTCCCTTTTCTCTCTTTTGTCCATGTTGCAGCATCCTTTGCCGGACACCGGAACCTGCAGGTGGTCGTGGGTGGTTTGTAGCTTGCATTACGGAGCACAAGTCTTTCCCCGACCCTGCACCCCAACCTGGGACTTGCTGATTGGGCCGGAGCTTCGGGAGCTGCGTGCTGGCCTGCGGTCCCCACCCCTGGTCATCCCGTTGCTGCCCCCCCCTTCTCCTCCCTTTTCTCTCTTTTGTCCTGCAGGTGGCCATGGGTGGCTTGTAGCTTGCATTACGGAGCACAAGTCTTTTCCTGACCCTGCACCCCAACCTGGGACTTGCTGATTGGGCCGGAGCTTCGGGAGCTGCATGCTGGCCTGCGGTCCCCACCCCCGGTCATCCCGTTGCTGCTTCCACCTGCCTGCTGTGCTGTTGCCGTCCCTGACCCACCAGTCTGGCCCTCGGCAGGAGGGTCCCCCCTGATGAGCCTGGTCCTGCTCAAGGTTTCTTCCCTCCTAAAGGGGAGTTTTTCCTTGCCACTGTTTGGCTTAAGGTTTTTCTCCCACTAGGGGAGTTTTTACCTGCCATTGTTTATGTAATAACTGCTCGGGGGTCATGTTCTGGGTATGGGTCTCTGTAAAGCGTCTAGAGACAACTCTGTTGTATTAGACGCTATATAAATAAAATTGAATTGAATTGAATTGAATTGAATTGATTGATTGATTGATTGATTGATTGATTGATTGATTGATTGATTGATTGATTGATTGATTGATTGATTGATTGATTGATTGATTGATTGATTGATTGATTGATTGGTTGATTGATTGATTGATTGATTGATTGATTGATTGATTGATTGATTGATTGATTGTTCGTTCATATCATTTCAGAACCTGGGAAAAATTTTCATTCCAGTTTGGGCTGTGGTGTTGTAAGGGAGATAGCTCTAGCTTTGCAGACTATAAACCCATTTTCAACATTGAATATTGAACAATAGTTTCCATATGTAACATAGAGGATGAACAGGTGAGCTAGACATGAATATCAGCCCATAGGAATGAGTGTGGTCTTTTAGTGATGAACGCACACCCTTGTGAACCTAAAGCAGGTCAGAATTTCCACAAATAATTGGCCACATCTCACTGCTTGTCTCTGCAGTCTCTGTGTCTGTGCTGTGCACATGGACATATCCCTCTAGTGTGTACTTCATTGACCAACAAGAGTGTAGGAATTCTAAGGTGCTAACAAACAAAATACGTTTCAAAACACATATGTATGTGGTGACTTTAACAGGACTTCCCACATAAGCACAATATGCAATTTGATAAAGCCACATCGATTTAATACGGGTTCTATGATAAACTGACAATACTAAGCTTGACACAGTGACAAAACCAAATTAAAGCTGAATGCTGCGATGAATGGGCCCTCGCACCCTTGTGCACGTTCAGGCGTGCTGCAGTGGAAGCGCTTGTATGACTTGCATGTAGATTCTTCAGGCCTGGACATTTAGCAGATGAAACCACCCACAACTCTCTATATCGAACCATTCAAAAGTTTGGCAGAAAGTAGGAACTATCAAATATTGACTATCATAAGAAGGGGTGGGTCTAATTTAGTCCAATGAAGATCAAGTACTCAATACCGAGTCCAATGACACCACCCACATGTCTTGACCACAATCCGTTCAAAGGTTATGGCAGAGAATAGGGACTATCAAATATCGACCAATCAGAAGAAGGGGCGGGGCTAATTTGCACCAATTATGGTCAAGGACTCAAAACCATGTCCGATGACACCACCCACGAGTCTTTATGTCAAACCATTCAAAAGTTGAGATACTTATAATAAATAAAAATGGAAATGGAGAAGAGAGGAAGGGAAGGGGAGAGGAGAAGAAGGGTGAGAGGCACCGCCCAGTGGATCATGTCGGTGTCCCCCTGCAGCATAGGCCTATAGCAGCATATCAACCACCAAGCTATATTTGAGACTAACTATTATAGTCTAGTTCTATAGCTGCAACTATGACTACTGACTCTAACACACTAGAGTTTACACTACCTAGAGATTTACCAACACCAGCTAGAGGTTTACTAAACACTAACTATAGGCTTTACTAAACAGAAAGGTTTTAAGTTTAGTTTTAAAGGTGGAGGTGGTGTCAGCCTCCTTAACCCAGATTGGAAGTTGGTTCCATAGTAATGGTGCCTGAAAGGAGAACGCCCGCCCTCCAAATCTACATTTGGATACTCTAGGAACTACTAGTAAACCTGCACTCCGAGAACGGAGAGCTCTGCCAGGAACATAAGGCACTATCAGGTCTTGCAAATAATGCGGAGCTAAGCCGTTTTAAATAAAAATTTTAAATTGGATTCTGAATTTTACAGGTAGCCAATGGAGCGACGCTAACACTGGAGAGACGTGGTCTCTCCTGCTGATTCCTGTCAGCACTTGTGCTGCTGCATTTTGGATCAACTGAAGCCCATTCAGCAAATTACTTGGACATCCTGCTAATAACACATTACAGTAATCTAGTCTAAACGACAAATCCTGATCGAAAACAACAGCAAGGTTTCTCACAGTTGCACTGTAAGCCATCACAACACCATCTAATCCCTTCCTAAGATGCTCTGGACCAAGAATGATAACCTCTGTTTTATCTGAATTTAGAAGCAAGAAAAATCCGGACATTCAGTCCTTGATGTCCCTTGTAAATATTGACAAATCAGATGAAGGGGCGGGGCTATTTTCAGGCAAATTAAGGTCAAGTACTCAATACCGAGTCAGATGACACCACCCACGCCTCTCTATGTCAAACAATTCAAAGGTTATGGCAGAAAAAAAGGGACTATCAAATATCGACCAATCAGAAGAAGGGGCGGGGTTATGCCCATTAAAGCAAACCATTAAATATCAAATTTTTCGACAGGCCTGGCTTGCGTGCAAAATTTGGTGACTTTTAGGGGCACGGTTAGGGGAGTAAAAAGGCCCTCATTTCGTCGGAAGAAAAACGAGAAAAACGAGAAAAACAACGAGGATAAAATCTCCTACAGATACAATAGGGCCTTCGCACTGTCAGTGCTCTGGCCCTAAATAATTCCTACAGATACAATTGATTTCCTTGCTAGTAACAGTGCTGATTTGCTGCACTCAGCTTTAGATCCAGTTGCTCCTTTGAGAAAGAGAGTCTCTAACCATAGGAGTTTGTGGTTTTTCAATAAATGACACACGCTTTCGTATGGGAAATTGTCTGCTTGATTTTCTGCAATTTCCACACTGGTGACCCCAACGTAACCATAGGAGCTTAACTCCCTGGTATAATTCAGATATCCGCATGTTGAAAAAAAAACGTGCGTAAAATGGAAAGGACGTGGTACCCGTGTTAAGTCTGTAGATACCTATCATGAATGGTAAGATAATTTAATAGTATATAAAAAAGACATTCGCAAAGACAGAACAACTTATTATTCATCGTTGATATAGGATAACAAAAGTAACCCACGTTTTCTGTTCAGCACTGTAGCCAGGCTGACAAAGAGTCACAACTCTGTTGAGCCGTGCATTCCTGCAGCTCTCAGTAGTGAAGACTTTATGAGCTTCTTAAACACTCAAATCACGAGAATTAGAGAGAAATCAACCAGGCCCACCCGGTAGCGGTTGTGGGCGTTTCTTCAGCTTTAGCGACTTCCCTAGGCTGAGTTGACCTCAGTCGTCAATAGAGCTAAATCAACCACATGTATGTTAGACCCCATCCCGACTCCACTATTCAAAAATGTTCTTTCTCTTATTGGCACGACAATACTGGACCAGATCACTTTATCCCTAAACTTAGGATATGTACCACAGGTTTTCAAAGTGGCAGTAATTAAACCTTTACTCAAAAAACCTTCTCTTGACCCAGACATCTTAGCTAATTAGAGACCAATTTCCAACTTTCCATTTGTATCTAAAATTCTGGAAAAGGTAGTTGCAAGCCAGTTATGTGACCATTTGTATAGAAATGATCTGTTTGAAGTTTTTCAGTCAGGGTTCAGAATGCATCATAGCACAGAGACAGCACTGGTTTGAGTCACGAATGACCTTCTTATGGCCTCAGATAAAGGATTAGTTTCCATACTGGTTCTACTGGACCTCAGATAAGGGATTAGTGTCCATACTGGTTCTACTGGACCTCAGATAAGGGATTAGTGTCCATACTGGTTCTACTGGTGCTGCTTTTGACACTGTAAATGATGGCATCCATGTAGATCATGACCCAACAACATAGAGCATGTTGTTGGGATTAAAGGGACAGCTCTATGTTGGTTTAAATCATACCTATCTGACAGATTCCAGTTTGTTCATGTACATGAGGTTTCTTCAGAACAGTCAAGGGTCTGTTATGGTGTTCCGCAGGGTTCAGTGCTAGGGCCAATCTTGTTCAGTTTATACATGCAGCCATTGGGAAGTATAATCCAGAATCACAGCATATTTTTTCATTGCTATGCTGATGATACGCAGCTCTATTTGTCTATGAAGCCGGATGAAACAGAACCGTTAGTTAAACTTCAGGCATGTCTTAGGGACATCAAGGAGCCTATAGTTAGTGTTCGGTAAACTTCTAGTTAGTGTTAGTAAACCTCTAGTTAGTGTAAACTCTAGTGTGTTAGTCAGTAGTCATAGTTGACGCTATAGAACAAGACTATAATAGTTAGTCTCAAATATAGCTTTGCGGTAGATATGCTGCTATAGCCCTATGCTGCAGGGGGGCACCAACATGATCCACTGGGCGGTGAACATAACCCCTCCTTTTATTTTCTTATTCTCTTCCATTTTAATTAATTCATTATAAGTATCTCATAGCCATTATTGTTGTCCATCATTCTTGTAGTTTGTTCTGCTGGTCTGCCCTTATTTTGTCATTCTGGTGGTTCTTCTCTAAGCCAGTCTTGGATGTATTCTGTTCCAATCGAGAAGTTAGTCTTTGCTGTGGAGCTTTACTGTATGTCGATATAGCTTTTTTGTTGTTAGCACTTGAGAAAAAAAATACTACTTTGCTTCATTGTTTGTGAAATCTACTTACAACTCACGTTTGTGCTGCTACAGACACTGTAGTGTATGTTCAGCTAACCAAGAATTTGTTAAAAACGTAATTCATTGCAGCATCAGAGACCACACTTTAATTAGCACCTTGTAAGATGAAGGTTGAAAAAGAAATCTGGTCCATCCTCCTGGCAGATCAGTGTAGGAAAAGAGCAAAAACTGAGGTTCTAAAGGTTGTATGACTGATAGGGGGCGTAACCTCTGTAATGTCCTCTCAAAGTTAAGCCTCTTTTACACCAAAGTGACGTCAAGAACCAGCTGCCAAAAGAGACTCCCTGGTGTACTGTGTGTGTGTGTGTGTGTGTGTGTGTGTGTGTGTGTGTGTGTGTGTGTGTGTGTGTGTGTGTGTGCGTATATATATATATATATATATATATATATATATATATATATATATATACACATATATATATATATATATATATATATATATATATATATATATACACATATATATATACATATATATACAATACGTGAAATATTTAGGATTATATGCAACTAAAGTATACATTTTATTAAATGTATAAATACTGCAAGTAATTGAAAATAAATGCATTACAGTAATACTGCAACCCATTAGGAGACCAATCTGTAAGAAAAGTTATTTAGAACTCTGTTTTCACTCCACATTAAAATCGATGGATGACAGCAGAGATGGGTTATGTTCATCAATGAAATTATTGCTCCTGAAGAATAGAAACAACATTTTGGATCATCCTCGGAACAGCTATAGTTCTGAAGTTTCCAAATTGGAAAATGAGTTTCTAAAATATTACCTTGTGCAAACAGTGAGTGTTTACCACAGCTGTTCCACATTGTGGTACATACACTAGTGTAGACTCCCTTTCATCCAGGTCATTATAACACTCAAACGCTTGAATCAAGTTACCCAGACTTCCTTTTTTTTTTTTTCGTTGTTGAAATGACTCACAAAATCGGTTAATTAGTGCTACAAATTTGGTCTGTTGTCTTACTCATTAGTTATAAAGACGAGGTTTAGTACTGTCTAAAGTTAATTAAACAAAAGGAGACTTCTTCCCCAGAAACGTGGCAATGCAAAGTTCATAAATGCCTGTAGAGATCTTTACGTTATATATTACAGATTAAAGGGACTACTGTTTGAAAGCCTTTAAAATAACTGACATATCTATGAATTTTCTTCCATTGTCTTTACCCATAAGTCTTTTCTCTAATCAGCCATTATGTTAGCCATTGAGCGTAAAATATGCTATAGAGTATAAATTGCAAAGACCTGTTGTATAAAGATGAGAATCACAATGTGGGTAGGTGAAACTTTTCTCTTGGAATCTTTCTGAGAGATGGCATTGACATGAAAAGGTCAGAAAAGCTTTCTTTCTTCTCAGGGTCTGTGTTCTTTTCTCTTATTCTTAGTAGCCTCACATGCTGAGACGCCACATTCTTCTTTTATTGGACTGGCTCTCTCGCACACAGTTCTTTTAATCAAAGAATTGGTCCCACAAGTGTCTCAAATATTATGACTGGTCCAATAGCTATGGAAATCACATCAGAGTGTTAGAGACATGGCCTTTTCTGAGAGACCCCAAGGACTCAGCAGTCACAATACAGTCTAGCCTGTCAATCTCAATTTTTCCTTCTCTGCATCATTTATCAGAATTCCTTCTCCCCCAGTAAGATCACATAAGAGACACAGAAAAGCATGGTTTATAATATACTGGCACAAATTGATATGAATTAAGTGGTCAATCATAACGACTGAAGAAACTCACAGTAAATCCAAGGTGCATGTTGTTACACAAAAAAGTCTCGTTCCATCATAAATGCAAATACAGTGTACGTGGTATAGACACAAAACCAATCACACTCACAAAGCACATCAAGACAGTATTTGGTCTTTACACAAACTACACAACTCTTTCAAATAAAACAGGTAATCCTTCTGCAATCTATTCAAATATTATTTACCTCCTAAAAATCCGTAAGAAATTGTGTTGTGGTTTACCCAACTCAAGGGAAATTCACTTCATATCTCAATAAATGTTTTCCTCCAGTAAGCTGACAACATATCTTCCAACTCCAGGATTTCTCAAGACGATACTAACATTCAGCCTTCCTTGATACTGTTAAAAATGGTTTTGACCCCTGTCAAGGAAAGAACTTAAGGGAAAACATCCACTCTTACCATGGTAATAAAGAGATTTAAAGACAGTAAACGTGTCAAGCTTCCATGGACCATGGAATAAATTAACCAATCAGTAAAATAATTATAAGCATCACTATTACAGCTTTGTGATACACTGGTGACGTGTCCAGGGTGTACAGTACTCCTCCATCTCGCCTGTGACGAGCTAGGATCGGCTCCAGCAGACCCCCGTGACCCTGCAATGGATAAAACCACTATAAAACGGGCAAAATAGATGGATAGATGGAACTCTATTGCAACAATGATACAGCTCTAGCCCTGCATGGTAGCAACAGACTAGCAGCCTAGCTCTATCCTGGCATTTTAGTTCCATATGTTTCTAAATATGACACATCGGATGTATCTGGTGCAAAGCTTGATGTCCATCTGGAACTGAACTTTGTCTATTATCAAAAGACTTGTCAATGATATACTGGTCCAAATGCTGTTGATGCACAAGTTAATTCACACATGTCACTAGTGGTAAAATCCTCAAGTTCGTCTCCTGAACTCGCTTGCAACAAATATCTGTCCATAAGTACGTTTTAAAGTCACTATACTATATAGATTTATTTTACTCTCTTTCTCTCTCTAAACACACACACAAATGCACATATATATATATATATATATATGTATATATATATATATATATATATGTATATGTATATGTATATGTATGTGCGTGCGTGTATGTATATATATATGTATATATAAATATGTATAAAAAAGCTCAGCTGGATTAGGTAGTATACAAATAGAGGATAAAAGTCAAGGCATTGAGTGTTCTGTTATTCTTATGCCCAGATTATTTCTTAATATTGTGGTTGGAAACCTGCAAAAGTGGGTCATTTTTTTTTGGGGGGGGGGGGGGGGGGTTGGTTGGTCTTACCATAACAAGAGCACAACCTAATAAGCTTGAGTTCATTGAAGAAGCAAAATGTATTCAGTTCCTGTCCCTGGCTGAGATAGCTTAAAAAGGCGCCACAGTAGGAGATTTTCAAGCAGCCCCCTCCTGTGCTTCTTCAAATACGGCAACCGTCAAATGGCTTGGCTTGGGATTCATTATATTAGACAGACGATAGATCCTCCATTTTACATCAATATTCAACTCAATTCATTTCTTTTTTTTTTTCTTTCTCCACTGGCCTAATTCATCTAAGGTTTTGGAGATGTTTCTATATATACATGTGTATATATATATATATATATATATATATATATATATATATATATATATATATATATATAATATATATATATATATATATATATATATGTATACATATATATGTATACATATAAAATGTGTGTGTGTGTGTGTGTGTGTGTGTGTGTGTGTGTGTGTGTGTGTGTGTTGGCGATACTGTATATCAGTGCCAGATTGGGCTGGTATGGGGTCAGTTTTTAAGTGAGCTTTTTATAGGTTATATTGAATTTTCTATCGGTTATATTGACATTTTTTTCCCCACATCATTCAATCAGTCATCATTATTAGTCGATAGCAATGCAGCTAACCTGTTTGCGTCAGGTTTGTTTAATTGGCTAATGTGACCTATCAGGCTGCATTGTTAAGGGAGAGTATGATGGTATTTTAATGAAGCTGCATGAGTTGATTTAGAGGGATGATAGTTGGAAAAATATAAGAACAAAAAGAGTGAGAAGGCAACAGTGACCTTAAACTTTGGACAGCATCATCAAGTATGTATGTATGTATGTATGTATGTATGTATGTATGTATGTATGTATGTATGTATGTATGTATGTATGTATGTATGTATGTATGTATGTATGTATGTATGTATGTATGTATGTATGTATGTATGTATGTATGTATGTACGTACGTACGTACGTACGTACGTACGTACGTATGTATGTAGGCAAGTATGTATATAGACTAGGAGTAGGATTTAACAAGTTTATTACTTCTTCCTACTCCTTCTCAAGCATGACTCTGAACGCATTTGGTATTTATATCTATTAATTCTTGTCTACTTTGTTTATGAAGGTACACGTATTATTTAGTGATTATTAATGTTCTTTTTTGATTTATTGCTTTGCTGTTTTATTTCATCCTTTTATTTTTTGTGCTTGGGTTCGAAATAAAGATAACAATCAAAATATTGACAAAAATAAGGCTCAGTGCAGATTTTGCAATGCATTGACATTACGTAAAGCAGTGGTCCCCAACCTTTTCTGAACCGCGGACCGGTTTAATGTCTGACAATATTTTCACGGCCCAATCTAAAGGTGTAGTTGATAAAAACTAAATAAAATGACAAGATCGGCATTAAAAACTGTGATATTTTTTCTATAGTAATAATAATAATGAATAATAATAAAACATAATTTTCGAAAAAATCAAATAAAATAATGGAAATTGTAAATTACCTTTAATATGAGTATTTCTATAAATGTGTTTTTTATGTTTGTATGTCTCATTAACGTTATTTAAAGCCAGGCTTTTATTTTATTTATTAAGGAGACCGATATTTAGTGCTTTTATTTTGAAGGCGTCTCGCCGAGAAATTGTAAACATCCTGAGCTTCGGACTTTGATGGTAAAAGTTTAACAGCAGTAGAAAGTATGTCTGAAAGACTTAACTTGTGTCTTGAAAGCTAAAGTGGTGCCCAACTGACACAAAAAGCACCTTCTGATAAGGATTTGTTTTCTTTGCAAATGTTATGCCTTATTTATGTACATATTGAGTTTTGCTGTCAGCAGTAGACCTGATTTATGGTTCCGCGTTAAATCGACGGCGTAGCCTACGGCGTCGCCGCGCGCCCTACGCCGTAGGCCCTGCGTAGGTGTAACGCGGAACCATAAATCAGCCTGTAGCTATTCATGGGTTTCAGTCACGTGACATTTTTTGTTGTCAGCGCCATCTTGAGGACCGACCGAGGACCTTTCCGTCGCGCAGCCAATATGACGTCTCACCTAATAACTCACTTAACTCCCGAAGAACAGCAACGGTATCTACAGAAAATTGACACTTTAGGTTTCGATCCGTATCTAATATCTAATCAATTACTGACTCCACTCCAGTCTGCCAAAAACCTGCCAGATTTGTCGTTTGCGGACATATATATCTACCTGGTCCACAATCCTTCTCCATACACCGGCAAAGCTCTCAAAGCTTTTAAAGTACCAAAGCTTACCGCTACTTCACATCATGATGGGTTAAAGATGCCAAACTTCATCATGTGGAGGCCAAAAAAATGTTGGTGGTAACAGGAAAGGTAAGTGACAGTCTGGTGATGAATAGCATCAGCATTGAATTGCCTGCACAGGATACGTTTATGTAATGAAAAGTAAGAAGGCAGTTCACTTTTTCAGTAACGTTACTACTCTAGAAAGTAAAAGCATATCATCATGTCACCATAAAACTTTATTAAACATAAAATATAAAATATGATTTATTATATTATTAATGCAATCATCTTGCGCTCCCGATCTCCTGCGCAGTGCGTCCCGTGACGTCTCCATCACCAAGCGGCTCTCCCAAATCCAACTCAGCCTGGATCCTTTCTCGTGTCCTCTGCTTTTTCCCCACATCTCAGTAATGATCTGACATGCTGACATGCTGGCTGCATTTAACACCACGAACACGCCGCTCATTCCACGCTGTTCGCTGTTTGATTGCGTCACCACACGCAGTTATTAATTGTTTCCCCCCCCACTTACAGGACCTTTTCTCTCCCTCCCGTCCGATGTTCTGGGACCTATATAATAATAGGATATTATTTATTTCTGCCACTTTATTGTGGTTTTTGTGGTGAAATGAGGAGGAATCATAGATAACTTCTCATTTCAACTAACTGGATCAGCCGTTCCTCATCCGTGACTGTTTCCTACAGCGCTTTCAACCGGCTTTCAACACGAGTGAAAGGAAGAAAATAAAAGAACATTTAAACATCACAATATCCCACGGCCCACTTAAAGCACTGATAAAAGGTCAATCCCGTTTTTTTAGACTTATTATTGTCGCATCCCACGGCACAACAGATAGACGGCATGCTGAAAGTCGGTCCTAAAGATGGCGCTGCGAGTACTGTGTGACGTCACATGAAATCGATGAATTATTACCGAGCGAGCAGCAGCTACGTCGGTCTGTATTTAGGTTAAATGAAATTTATATGAATGTAGAAAGACTAACTCTATTTTATTTTATTCCTTTATAGCTCTTACAGTGTGTTTGCAGTGTATTTATTGTACATCCAAGGAATAAAAGCATTGTGAACCATCAGTTTGAGAGTCATCCATCATCAGGGGATGATACAGAAAGTATTTTTTCTCTCTGTGCGGCCCGGTACCAGATGACCCACGGCCCGGTACCGGGCCGGGGCCCGGGGGTTGGGGACCACTGACGTAAAGGACCATGCTGAAACAAAGGAGCACAAAATGCAGTGCCTGATCACAGTTAAGGATTTTATGGTTACATTGATAAGTAATGCTAATACAGGGATTTTTTTATTTTATTTTTTTTAAGATTTTGTGTCTCTAGTGACCTTTATTTGTATTGTGGACAGGAAGGGGGTAGAGAGAGTGAATGGGGACGACATGCAGCAAAGGGCTGCAGACCGGGACTCAAAACTGTGACTGCTGCAGGAGGACTGTAGCCTCAGTACATGGGCCACTTGCTTTAACCACTATGCCACCCAGCAGCCCAGAAATATTTGACAACCAGAAAGGCTATGCAACATACATCACTTGCCATACATCAATTACTGCTGTAGACAATTTATCTGACATTCGGGATGAGAATTGAGCTTTTTAGAAGCACAAAACCAAAGTATGGCCTCTATTTACTTGAACAAAACAACTAACATCTGCATGAACAAGTTACTTTGTTTATTTGTAAAGTAGCAATCAAAAAAACACAAAATATGTCAGCACTTATCACGGTCTGATCAACCCTTCAGATGCTGGTGCTGCAGGGATTGTAGATCCCGTTACAGGCTTTATCAAAGCCAATGCCCGGGATATTGCAAATTTGGTTGGCATAGCAATAGACGGAGGAAGTGTCTTGGTCGGGAGTAGGGCTGGGCGATATGACCTCGAATCAATATCACTATAAATTGGGCAGTTTTACCTCGATAACGATAAATGCACGATAAACGCGATGGTATCGTGTACCTTTTGTCGCTACTTTCATGAGGAGATTTGCCACTGTTTGGTTTAAGGTTTTTCTCTCACCATGGGAGTTTTTACCTGCCATTGTTTATGTTATGTTTATGTAATAATTGCTCTGAGGTCATGTTCTGGGTCTCTGAAAAGATCGTAGAGACAACTTCTATTGTAATAGATGCTATATAAATAAAATTGAATTGAATTGAATTAAAATTGAAAGAATTCCTATGTACCTGTTTTTAACTTGTACAAATGGTAATAGACTACATTCTATTCTATTTTATTCTATTCTATCAAACACTGAACTTGCTGCATAACCCAGGAGTTGCCTAGTGGGTCCCTGCAGCGATGAGGTTTCAGCTGGTTATAATGAACCGCTTTAATTTCATGTCATGGGTCCTTTTTGGATGCAAAACACCAGGTAATCCAACTGTCCCGGAATGAAATACGGCCCCTCATACTATGGGAGGAATTTCTTGACCTTGTTCTTGAGTAATCATGGGCTCTTGATGAGATACCACACAGCATCACAATCTGGTACTGTGTGCAGCAGTAGTTCTTATCAAACTGCCTCTTTGCACACCTTACAGACTCACCGAGCGCTTCTCTGGCAATCCGGTGTGCTACTTCCAGATGCTCACAAAGCTGCTTAATATACGCAGGAGCAGAGACTGGTGTTTCTGGATCTGGTGCAATCCGGCTACCAAGTCCACTGGCCCACCTACTGTAGCTCCTTCCCGAGCAACACAAAGTTGGAAGTGAAACCAGTTGCATTGTGCTTGGTTGATCTCTATGCCAAGACAGCATAGGGAATCAATCAACATTTATACATAAATACCTAAATAAATACCTGGCTTGACGCTGAGGTGTGGAACAATATTTTGGGGTTCTATCGATACCAGGAGCTACCCCACCAATGACCAATGAGGGTAACTGCCCAGATCAGGGCCGGCCGGTGTCCACACCACAGGACTTTCCAGCGACCCCGAACAAGGCAATCCCCACAGCAATGACCCCTCAATTCAATTCAATTCAATTCAATTCAATTCAATTCAATTCAATTCAATTCAATTCAATTCAATTCAATTTTATTTGTATAGCGTCTAATACAACAGATGTCTCTAGATGCTTTCCAGAGACCCAGAACATGAGCATAAACCCCTGAGCAATTATTACATAAACAATGGCAGGTAAAAACTCCCCTAGTGGGAGAAAAGCCTTAAGCCAAACAGTGGCAAGAAAAACTCCCCTTTAGGAGGGAAGAAACCTTGAGCAGGACCAGGCTCATAAGGGGGGACCCTCCTGCCGAGGGCCAGACTGGGGGGGTCAGGGACGTCAGCAGCACACAGCAGGCAGGTGGAAGCAGCAGCGGGATGGCGAGGGGGGGGGGGTTCCGGGACCGCAGGCCAGCACGCAGCTCCCAAAGCTCCAGCCTGCAAACATGCACAAAAGCGAAGAAAGGGGGCCAGCACAAGAAACTACAAGAGCGATGGACAAAAATGATAGCTATGAGATACTTATAATAAATAGAAATGGAAATGGAGAAGAGAGGAAGGGAAGAGGAGAGGAGAAGAAGGGTGAGAGGCACCACCCAGTGGATCATGTCGGTGCCCCCCTGCAACATAGGCCTATAGCAGCATATCTACCACAAAGCTATATTTGAGACTAACTATTATAGTCTTGTTCTATAGCTGCAACTATGATTACTGACTCTAACACACTAGAGTTTACACTACCTAGAGATTTACCAACACTAGCTAGAGGTTTACTAAACACTAACTATAGGCTTTACTAAACAGAAAGGTTTTAAGTTTAGTTTTAAAGGTGGAGGTGGTGTCAGCCTCCTTAACCCAGATTGGAAGTTGGTTCCATAGTAATGGTGCCTAATAGCAGAACGCCCGCCCCCTAAATCTACATTTGGATACTCTAGAGAACGGAGAGCTCTGCCAGGAACATAAGGCACTATCAGGTCTTGCAAATAATGCAGAGCTAAGCTGTTTTGGGCTTTATATGCAGGTAATAAAATTTTAAATTGGATTCAGAATTTTTCAGGTAGCCAATGGAGCGACGCTAACACTGGAGAGACGCGGTCTCTCCTGCTGATTCCTGTCAGCACTCGTGCTGCTGCATTTTGGATCAGCTGGAGCCTATTCAGCAAATTACTTGGACATCCTGCTAATAACACATTACAGTAATCTAGTCTAGAAGATACAAACGCATGAACTAGTTTTTCTGCATCACTCTGCGAGAGGATTTTCCTAATCTTTGCAATATTACGGAGATGGAAAAATGCTATTTTACAAACCTGATTGACATATGGTTTAATTGACAAATCCTGATGATCGAAAACAACACCAAGGTTTCTCACAGTTGCAGTGGAAGCCATCGCAACACCATCTTATCCCTTCCTAAAATGCTCTGGACCAAGAATGATAACCTCTGTTTTATCTGAATTTACAAGCAAGACATTTCCAGACATCCAGTCCTTTATGTCCCTAAGACATGCCTGAAGTTTAACTAATGGTTCTGTTTCATCCGGCTTCATAGACAAATAGAGCTGTGTATCACCAGCATAACAATGAAAGTGTATGCCGTGATTCTGGATTATACTTCCCAATGGCTGCATGTATAAACTGAACAAGATTGGCCCTAGCACTGAAACCTGCGGAACACCATAACAGACCCTTGACTGTTCTGAAGAAACCTCATGTACATGAACAAACTGGAACCTGTCAGATAGATATGATTTAAACCAACGTAGAGCTGTCCCTTTAATCCCAACAACATGGTCTATAGTGTCAAAAGCGGCACTGAGGTCCAGTAGAACCAGTATGGACACTAATCCCTTATCTGAGGTCCAGTAGAACCAGTATGGACACTAATCCCTTATCTGAGGCCATAAGAAGGTCATTCGTGACTCGAACCAGTGCTGTCTCTGTACTATGATGCATTCTGAACCCTGACTGAAAGACTTCAAACAGATCATTTCTATACAAATAGTCGCATAACTGCCTTGAAACTGCCTTTTCCAGCATTTTAGATACAAATGGAAGGTTGGAAATTGGTCTATAATTAGCTAAAGTGTCTGGGTCAAGAGAAGGTTTTTTAAGTAAAGGTTTAATTACTGCAACTTTGAAAACCTGTGGTACATATCCTAAGTTTATGGATAAGTTGATTTGGTCCAGTATTGTCGCACCAATAAGAGAAAAAATATTTTTGAATAGTCGAGTCAGGATGGGGTCTAACATACATGTGGTTGATTTAGCTCTATTAACGAGTGAAGTCAGTCAAGTCAGTCAAGTCAAGTCAGAGCCTATGGAAGTCGCTAAAGCTTAAGAAAAAGCTGAATTCTGTTGTAGTTGTAAACTTGAAATACCTTTTTTAGGAAGACCAGAGAGCAGGGCATTACAGTAATCTATTCTACTAGTAAAATAAAAGAATGCATCAACAATTCTGTGCTGGCAAGAGAGAGAAATGGATGAACTCTGGCAATGTTTTTAAGATGATAAAATCGTGTCTTTGTTACATTTTTAATATGTGAAACGAAATCCAGCTCAGAGCCAAAAAGGACGGCCAGATTTCTCACACACTTAGAAGATTTAAAATGTTGCAGTTTTGTTAGAATTATCTCTCTCTTGTTTTCAGGACCGATAATTAAGACTTTCAGTTTTGCCCTGGTTAAGCTGAAAGAAATTCTGCCATCCATGACTTAATCTCTAAAATACAGTCTAAAAGAACATTAATTGGTTCAATGTCATCAGGAGACACAGCGATGTAAAGTTGTGTATCATCAGCATAGCAGTGAAAACCAATGCCATGTCTCCTGATGACATCCCCAAGTGGCAACATGTATAAATTAAAAAGTAATGGGCCTAAAATTGATCCTTGGGGAACCCCAGAATTTACTTTATGGAATCTTGAGGAGCATGTATCCATACTTCGTCAATCAGTGAGATAGGAGTAAAATCATTCTAAAACAGTGCCAGAGACACCCACCAGACATCCAAGTCTATTTAATGAAATGTGATGATCTACTGTATCAAAAGCTGCGCTTAGGTCCAGTAGCACCAGGATTGAAAGCTTCCGTGAATCCATATCGGATTTGAGATCATTAACAATCTTTAAAAGGGCTGTTTCTGTACTATGGTTTGTCCTAAAACCAGACTGATGTTTCTCAAAAATATTGTATTTATTTAAAAATGTATTTGATTGGATAAAAACTATGATTTTACTTAAGATTGCTAAGTTGGACACAGGTCGGTAGTTATCAAGGATGTTATGATCTAAATTGCTCTTCTTTACAGGCAGCAGGGAAAACGCCCGTCTGAAGAGAGCAATTTACTATGTTCAAAGCTCATACTCAAAGAAACCATTGAATGATTTTAAAAGTGATGTGGGAATGGGATCTAAAATGCACATTCTAGGGGTTTAGTTGAGAGAAAACTCAACCAAGTATCTTTGCATCAACCACGACAAAACTCTCCTGTGTTTCCTCAGCAACACTTCAGAGCTGTTAAAATCAACATTTTGTCGGGATGAAACACTGGATCTCATAGCATTGATCTTATTTCTGGGGTCGTCTGCAAAGTCCTCACATGCAGCATCAGCTGCTGGTATGGAGGACTTGTTAAAATCTGTGTCTATTAAAAGATCGATTGTTTTAAAAACGAATGTAAGATTATTTTTGTCTCCAGTTCACGTACATGCACATACAGAGTCTATTAAAGGGACCATGACACTCTTATAAAAAAAGTATAGTTTCAAATTTTGTAGTTGGGTACACATTGCATATGAGGGTGTGTCTTCTGAATGAGTTTTGTGACGGGTATAAATTTGTATTTATGGTCTATGGCTGTGAAAAGAGGAATGTGGTTTTTATTACATCTTTTGGTCACCAAACTTTCATCAGGAGGATGTGATGTGTCATGTGACATACTTGCTGAGTCTGATTTTGCTGGATGGCTAGTAGCTGTATAACTGTATTGAATTAAGCCCCTTTCACATAGAGGGCACAAAGCGCAGACCGCCAGTGGCGATCCCATTCATTGTGTATGTGCTACCACGGTGCAAGAACGGACCGCTCTGCCGCTGAGTTTGGCGGCACGCGAGAGGGCGCCTGCCGCGGCATTTGCGCCACGCTTGCCTGCCCGAATTGAACATTTTTTAATTTCACTGTGACAACATCTCGGCGCGTCCAATAGGAAAGAAGGAAGAAGAGAGAGAATGGAGAAGAGAGAAAGTTGTGTCCAATAGGAGAGAAGGAGGTGGAGGCTCTGCGCCGACTCTGCGCCCTACGCCGCGTAGGCCGAGGCGCAAACCGTGCTCTATGCTAAAGCAGCTTTAAGCTGTTAACTTGCCTTGAATACTTGTATGCATTCATTCTCATAGAGTAAATAGGCGTTTTAGATTGGATCCTGCTATTATCGCTTGATGATGAATGTGTGTTTAACGTGCATTGAATAATATAAACATAAGATGTGTTATTTGTCATCTGGTGCCTTAAGACGAGTTGAGGGGACATAAGTGGAGTCAAGACTGTGTAACCTGTGTGGGCATGTAGAATGATGTATTTTCCTCACATCAGCAAGATTTAGACGATGTCAGACAGGTGTAATTTCCCTGACCCTGCACCCCAACCTGGGACTTGCTGATTGGGCCGGAGCTTCGGGAGCTGCGTGCTGGCCTGCGGTCCCCACCCCTGGTCATCCCGTTGCTGGCCCCCCCTTCTCCTCCCTTTTCTCTCTTTTGTCCTGCAGGTGGTCGTGGGCGGCTTGTAGCTTGCATTACGGAGCACAAGTCTTTCCCTGACCCTGCACCCCAACCTGGGACGTGCTGATTGGGCCGGAGCTTCGGGAGCTGCGTGCTGGCCTGCGGTCCCCACCCCTAGTCATCCCGTTGCTGCTTCCACCTGCCTGCTGTGCTGTTGCCGTCCCTGACCCACCAGTCTGGCCCTCGGCAGGAGGGTCCCCCCTTATGAGCCTGGTCCTGCTCAAGGTTTCTTCCCTCCTAAAGGGGAGTTTTTCCTTGCCACTGTTTGGCTTAAGGTTTTTCTCCCACTAGGGGAGTTTTTACCTGCCATTGTTTATGTAATAACTGCTCGGGGGTCATGTTCTGGGTATGGGTCTCTGTAAAGCGTCTAGAGACAACTCTGTTGTATTAGACGTTATATAAATAAAATTGAATTGAATTGAATTGAATTAATTTTCAAAACGAGGATTGATGAACATCGGTATGAGTGGTTTTGCTTCTTTGCTAAGGCGTGGTTTGTCATTTTTGTGGCAACGGCCCATCGTTTGTGCTTCCAGACATATACCGGTTTATGGCGTCTTCGTCCTCGAGTAAAATCTCCTTGTCTCCCCAGTTTCTCACTGCCGCTGCTGTTTTTCTCATCAGCTGTTTCCTTATTTTATAAAATAATAATAATAAATGAAAGCTTGCAGCTTTAATTTATTCATCGATGAACGGGCCCTCGTGCGTGCAATTTTCACCAATGAAGGTCAAGGACTCAAAACTAAGTCCGATGACCCCACCCACGACTCCTGTATGTCATACCATTCAAAAGTTATGGCAGAAAATAGGATCTATGAAATATCGACCAATCAGAAGAAGGGGCGGGGCTAATCCATGCCAATGAAGGTCAAGTACTCAAAACCGAGTCAGGATAACACCACCCACGGCCTCTCTATGTCAAACCATTCAAAAGTTATGGCAGAAAACAAGGACTATCAAATATCGACCAATCAGAAGAGAGGGGCGGGGCTAATTTGCACCGAATTATGTTCAAGGACCTCAAGACTGAGTCAGATGACACCACCCACGACTCTTTATGCCAAACCCATTCAAAGGTTATGGCAGAAAGTAGGAACTATCAAATATGGACGCAATCAGATGATGGTGGTGGGCGCACTTTTTGGCGTCTATCGTCAGGCCTGGCTTGCGTGCTTCCTACAGATACAATAGGGCCTTCGCACTGTCAGTGCGAGGGCCCTAATTAAAGCAAACCTAAAGAGGTAGCATATAAAAAAAGAATGGAAAAACAGAAAATAAAGAAAGAAAAATAAAGTATTTCCGTTTAACATTTAGCTATAAATAAATCACATAGCCATACATATACATACACATAGCCACACATACATATACACGCTCACACACGCACACACAGACACACACACACAGACACACACACACACACACACACACACAACACACACACACACACACACACACACACACACACACACACACACACGTGTCATGTATGTGTTTGAATATATGCATTTTATTGTTCTCCAAGGCAGATAATCTCCTTTATCACCAATATGGCACTTCTACAGTTACCTCACATACTACATTTACTACTACTACTACTACTACTACTACTACTACTACTACTTCTGATCATTTAGCAGACACTTTTATCCAGCGACTTACATCTAGGAGAAACAACACAACAAGAAATCTCATAGGAGGGTACAGCATGGATAAGTGGTCAGACTGCTGGGAGTTTTTGTTGAAAATTGCATGCGCGAGGGCCCCGTTTATCGCTGCTTGCAGCTTTAATTTTTGTTGTAATGTACTGTGTATGTGTCGGACCCCAGGAAGAATAGCTGCAGATTTGCTGTAGCTAATGGCGATCCAAATAAAACTATAAAACTATAAATAAAACCTAAAACTTGAATTGTTTCCAAGTACATTTGCTTTGCTCCTTTTAAACTCAATTCAATTTGATTCAATTTATTTTTATAGCGTCTATTACAACAGAAAAGCAACCCTTAGGTCAAAACAAAGTGAAAATGAACATATGACAAAGCAGATGTTCCCCCTTTGACCTCTCACTTCATGACTAATGTATTCAATGCAATAAAAAGTTTAAATGTAGCCTAGAGTGGCTGGCTGAATAACATGATCCTTAACATAACAATAACATGATCGCTACGTCCGGCCGGAGAAGCCCCACCCTGTCTGGTGAAAAGAA
>NC_084587.1:50879909-51072409 GCF_033807715.1 Cololabis saira
AGTAAATTACTGACATGCTTGCACACTGATAATTTATTTGACAAAAATCTGTGTGCGTCTTTGTGTTACGTACCAGGATAACCCTTAGCCAAAGTTTCTTAACCCTTGTGCTGTCTTCGGGTCAAGGAAGGAGGAAGAGAAGAAGGGAGGAAAGAAGAAGGAAGGAAGAATGAAAAGAAGGAAGGAAGGAAGGAAGGAAGGAAGGAAGGAAGGAAGGAAGGAAGGAAGGAAGGAAGGAAGGAAGGAAGGAAGGAAGGAAGGAAGGAAGGAAGGAAGGAAGGAAGGGAGAAAATAGGGAGGGAAGAAGGAAAAGAGAGAGCAGGAGGAAAGAAGGAAGGGAAAAAGACGGAAGGAAGGAAGGAAGGAAGGAAGGAAGGAAGGAAGGAAGGAAGGAAGGAAGGAAGGAAGGAAGGAAGGAAGGAAGGAAGGGAGAAAAGAGGGAGGGAAGAAGGAAAGAGAGAGCAGGAGGAAAGAAGGAAGGGAAAAAGACGAAGGAAGGAAGGAAGGAAGGAAGGAAGGAAGGAAGGAAGGAAGGAAGGAAGGAAGGAAGGAAGGAAGGAAGGAAGGAAGGAAGGAAGGAAGGAAGGAAGGAAGGAAGGAAGGAAGGAAGGAAGGAAGGAAGGAAGGGAGAAAAGAGGGAGGGAAGAAGGAAAGAGAGAGCAGGAGGAAAGAAGGAAGGGAAAAAGACGGAAGGAAGGAAGGAAGGTAGGTAGGGAGAAGGAAGGGAGAAAACAATGAAAGAAGGAAGGAAGGAAGGAAGGAAGGAAGGAAGGAAGGAAGGAAGGAAGGGAAGGAAGGAAGGAAGGAAGGAAGGAAGGAAGGAAGGAAGGAAGGAAGGAAGGAAGGAACGAAGGAAGGAACGAAGGAACGAAGGAAGGAACGAAGGAACGAAGGAAGGGGAATTAGGTCATTTTGACCCGAAGACAGTACAATGGTTAATTTTTCTCCCTCCCTCTTTCCTTCCCACACACACACACACACACACACACACACACACACACACACACAGCACACACACACACACACACACACACACACACACACACACACACACACACACACACACAGTGGGGTTGTGCTTGAATATACACCTGTCCTTATGCTACACAGACACCACCTGACCATGCTGTGTCTGTCATACATAAACATCCATACAGACAGCAAAGGTCCCGACAACACATTTATTCTCTTTCAGGGTTTCTGAGTTTTCTTTCAAAGTTTTTTAAAATGTTGAATTTTTTCTGCTCCATTCACACTTTTTTGATATCATGCAATGTTTTTTTTCATTCTTACTTTCTGCATCCCTTTATTTTCAACCTCTGAGTTCACTTTCTTTTCACCCATAGGATGAATAAATCTGCATGATTTTCCTTAAGAAATGTCCCCAGATGTGGAGTGTCATTGTGTCAGCAAGTCAGACACTGGCATGTCAGTGGGTGCCTGTGTGTTTGCATGTGCAAACATGTGTTTGCATGAATAAATGAATGTGAATGCGAGTATTAAAATATTGAGTATTTAAATTGAGGAAAATGAAGGCGATAATGTGTGTAATTAGATCCTGTTATTAGGGAAGTAAGATACTCGTTCATTGTTAGGGAATGAGTGTGTTACATTGTGTCATTTACATGTGTTTCCCTTTTCTTCTCACATTCCTAAACAGATTCCTGTTGCTCCCGAAAAAAAGTACTCTCAATCACAGACCTTTAGCAATATTTTCCGGCAAATATTTTTTGTGGATATTTCCACAAAAAAAAAAAGAATTTGCTGTTCTTTCTCTGAGCATGCCTCTATGTACTGTATTTCTAGGCCAGGCCTGCTTTCATAATCTTGTTTGCTTTATTCCCAGTCTGTCTAAAAAGGCATAGTCTGCTCTTTTATTTGTCCTCTTCTGAAATTATGAATATGAATCCTCTAATGACCGATGGCTGAAGAGATTTTAGGATCCCACATAGCTGGTTCTTGTGGGCATGCAGGGACACTTGTGCTGACACCATCTATTCAATTCCATTCAATTTTATCTATATAGCGTCTATTACAACAAAAGTTGTCCATAGGTGCTTTCCAGAGACCCAGAACATGAACCCCCGAGCAATTATTACATAAACAATGACAGGTGAAAACTCCCTAGTGGGAGAAAAACCTTAAGCCAAACAGTGGCAAGGAAAAATCTCGACATGCAACCTTGTTCTAATTCAGTCCCTTCAGCTGACTGGAGACAGACTGACAGGCAGGAGGGGTAGGTGGTGGTGGTGGTGGTGGTGGTGGGGATGGGGGGATGGGTGGGGTGTGTGTTGGAGGGTCTCCTATCACCCAACACATATTGTAATCCAAATCCTTTGCAAGTGAGAAGTCTGGAATAATGACAGGTATTAAAGTAAAAGGACTCCATGGAAAGTGGTGGAATAACCTTCAACCTTCCGTTGAGGGCTGCAATGATACAATGATATCATCTCTTATGCTGATTATGAAAATTCGTCCACTGGGGATTTTAAGGGTTGTAATAAAACAGCTTAAAGGCCATGGATAAACAGGTCTTTCCAGCTCAGTGAGTTATGATCAACTGTAAGCCAGTGCCCTGGAGGAAAAGCAGGGGGCAGTCTAGCTGGCATTATTCCGCCTGCATGTGGCCCTTTAGAGAAGAATGTATGAATGTCACCAAGAGACGTAAAGTGGGGCCAGCTAGCCTCTCACAGTGGATGTTTTGTAGCTTTTCATTGGCCCTTATGATGTCACCAAGGGCTTATAGCTTGTATTGCCCAGCTATGGTATCTTTTTTCTTTGCCCTATCGAGGTCTATGTGCCAATGGTGAGTCACCTGTGTGAGTTGTGGAACACGGCTGTTATTTGACAGCAGCACTGCAGCAAGCCATGTGGAGGGTTTGCTGGAAATAATCCCCGACCGGTCAACTAGTCAAATAAAAAAATCAACAGTCAACAGTCAACAAGTTAACTCCCAAAATAATTGTTAGTTGCAGCTTCTGCGTGAGAAGCTTCAGAAGATATAGGTGGATCCCTCCACACCCACACCAACTTTGGATCACTTTTTGCAATGTGTGGGAGCAATTAATTTATCTTGAACATGAAAAGGACAAGGGACATGACTGGGAATTTTAGGAGGATCATACAGTAAATACTCTAGACCGGGGGTCGGCTCTAGAGCCGCATGCGGCTCTTTAGCGCCGCCCTAGTGGCTCCTGGAGCTTTTAAAAAAATGTTTGATCTTTTTTTTTCTCCCTTTTTTTCTTTTTTTTCTTCTTTTTTTCTTTTTTTCCTTTTTTTCTTCCTTTTTCATTTCCTTTTTAATCTCGACATTTCGACTTTTTTCACAAAATTTTGACTTTTTTCACGAAATTTTGCCTTTTTTGTCAACATTTCAACTTTTTTCTCGACATTCTACTTCAACATTAATCTCGACATTTTAACTTTTTTCTCGACATTTCTCCCCCCAGTTATAGCTAATATAGATACATACAGCATGTGTTGCCTTCATTCTAAGGCTTATACTGTATGAGACTTTTCATTTTTTGCGGCTCCAGACATTTTAGTTTTTTGTGTTTTTGGTCCAATATGGCTCTTTCAACATGTTGGGTTGCCGACCCCTGATCTATACCAAACAGTATCACCTTTCTGGGAAAGGTGAATTGCAGGTTTTGCAGGATTACAGGTACCTGTGTGTTGACCTTGACAACACACTAGTATGAACATGCAACACTGAAGCTGTCCTACAGCAGGATGTTGTGGGAAGTGTTTTCTTTGCAGTTATCATTTGTGGTGCAAAATTAAAACCAAGCAGATCAAAGGCTGAAGAGGTGTTTTTGGAACATCACATAGCTGGTTCATAGCTAAACATATTTGATAAAGAGGGCTTACTCTGTGTTGGGGAGTTCTGGAGACCCAAGTTGCCCAAAATAATTGGCAACATTGCACATTGTCTACATATCCTACTGTCAAATCGTTCATTCTTCATTTGACAGCCTCTTGGCTGTGCTGCAATAAGGACTGTTACTAGAAGACATCCCTACTTACCAGAACAGCCTCATACAAGGACACCTGGCCACGGTTACAGGATGTTTTTTAATTCGGTTTTAATTATTCCGAATTAAATAATTCAGAATTGAACAATTTTCTTTCGAGTTTACATGGAAATAGTAATTCTGAATTGAGGTTAACATGGAAAACACGTTTGATCGTCTTTCTCCAATTCCTCTACAGGTCTGGGGGTTGGGAAGGTTCTGATTGGATAGGGGGCGGACCGGAAGTTACGCCTACCTAAGAAAAACTATCTTAGCCGCTACAACTTTGAAAAGATCACCATTTTTATGTTTCCTGATTCCATCTGTTCTTTTAATTATTTCTATTTATTAAATAAATGGTCTCTGCTCTTCACCAGCGTTTACTGCTGCTGCATCTTGAAACTTTGTTTGGAGAACCAGCCCAGCGTGGAATATAATCGTCATGGAGACAGACGGGCGATGGGAACGAGCAGAAAGAAAGACCGGAATTAATTTAAAGAGGAATGAGTGTAAACATCGCGTAATTATTCTATTCGGATTTAAAATCGGAATAAACCAGCCACTTACTTCTGAATTAAGTTTAATTCGGAATGGCCATTTTCATTCAGAATTAGGTGTTTACATGGTCATTTTTACTCATTTTAATCGGATTTAATTTTAATTCTGAATTAAAGAGGAATTAAACTTCCCATGTAAACGCACTAACTATGTGCAAAAAGAGTCGACTCCTCCTTTAAGTTGCCAAAGTTTTATTTTACATTTAGCAGATGCTAATGTATCCAATCTTCTTTGTTTTGTTCCTTATTCATTTTTTTTAATTTCTGTGTATATTCTGCCTTGTTCTTTGTATGAAAGATCCAGAGGCCGAAAGAAGAGCATTTTCCATATGCCACTGTTCTCCACTGGAGGCCAAACAAAGCGGGGTCAAAGTGTGGAGAAGACTCAGACAATGCTATGTGAACGCTCCACTGATCGATTAATATATTTTGTTGGAGGCAGTAGTCGCATTTCCATGACATTTTTGCTCAAGAGAAAATTGAATCTCTGAATTTGCAATAAAGGTAGCGCTGCAGGGGTCGGTGTTTCCATTGAACAGTGTTTTTCAAGTAAACCATAATTCTCGTAACTCTGAAATTAATCAAGCTGTATTATTTGTCCCCAATAAAACCAAGGCAGTTTGCAATTATCTTGCTTCATCAGGTCCTAAAATTAGTTTAAAATAACAACACATGAGATCACATGCGTGATTAATCAATCAATTCAGTCAAAAATACTTTATTAATCCCTGAAGTGAAATTAATGATAGTAATATTATGCAGATATTATAATTTATTGAACACACATTTTTTTAACCCTTGTGCTGTCTTGGGGTCAAGGACGGAGGAAAGATGGAAGGGAGGGAGGAAGGAAGGAAGGAAGGAAGGAAGGAAGGAAGGAAGGAAGGAAGGAAGGAAGGAAGGAAGGAAGGAAGGAAGAAGGAAGGAAGGAAGGAAGGAAGGAAGGAAGGAAGGAAGGGAGAAAACAAGGAAAGAAGGAAGGAAGGGAGAAAACAAGGAAAGAAGGAAGGAAGGGAGAAAAACAAGGAAAGAAGGTAGGAAGGGAGAAAAGAAGGAAGGAAGGAAGGAAGGAAGGAAGGAAGGAAGGAAGGAAGGAAGGAAGGAAGGAAGGAAGGAAGGAAGGAAGGAAGGAAGGAAGGAAGGAAGGAAGGAAGGAAGGAAGGAAGGAAGGAAGGAAGGGAGAAAACAAGGAAAGAAGGAAGGAAGGGAGAAAACAAGGAAAGAAGGTAGGAAGGGAGAAAAGAAGGAAGGAAAGGAGGAAAAATGAAGGAAGGAAGGAAGGAAGGAAGGAAGGAAGGAAGGAAGGAAGGAAGGAAGGAAGGAAGGAAGGAAGGAAGGAAGGAAAGAAGGAAAGAAGGTAGGAAGGGAGAAAACAAGGAAAGAAGGTAGGAAGGGAGAAAAGAAGGAAGGAAAGGAGGAAAAATGAAGGAAGGAAGGAAGGAAGGAAGGAAGGAAGGAAGGAAGGAAACAAGGAAAGAAGGAAAGAAGGAAGGAAGGGAGAAAGCAAGGAAAGAAGGAAGGAAGGGAGAAAACAAGGAAAGAAGGAAGGAAGGGAGAAAACAAGGAAAGAAGGTAGGAAGGGAGAAAACAAGGAAAGAAGGTAGGAAGGGAGAAAACAAGGAAGGAAAGGAGGAAAAAACGAAGGAAGGAAGGAAGGAAGGAAGGAAGGAAGGAAGGAAGGAAGGAAGGAAGGAAGGAAGGAAGGAAGGAAGGAAGGAAGGAAGGAAGGAAGGAAGGAAGGAAGGAAGGAAGGAAGGAAGGGAGAAAAGAGGAAGGGAAAAAGGACAGGAGAATGAGGTCATTTTGACCCAAAGACAGTACAAGGGTTGAAACATGACAGAGCTGTGTGGAAAAACTAAGTACATGTGAAAACTTGTACAACGACCATTGGCATTAAAACCTACAGTAATCGTCTTCTGTACATGATCATCTCCCTCTGTCTGGGAGGAACTTTTATCTAGTTTTCTTTACAGTGTAATTTCAGTTGGTCAAAGGCTGTAAGCAATAATTTGTCCTTTCTCAGGGTCCTACTACAGTATTTCAGTAATTAGGTTTGGGAATTGACTCTGTCACTGCAGAATTTGGATATTATTTATTTGTCAACTTTCTTCTGGTAGTCTTTTTAGATTTAGATATATTTGTGTACTTGGAATCATCAACCCAATTTGCCAAGGAGAAGCTGTTAGACATTGGACTCTTGAATACTCCAGTACAAAGGGGCAGCGATACGCCCTGGCCCTGTGGCTTCATAATGCTGGATTCACGCAAACGTTGTGGCAACGAATGAAAGACGCCGTTGTCAAGGCTTGGGATGACCTATGCTTTCCATAAAATGATCTGCCAATCGTTTTTAGCGGGTGCATTCTGTTCATCAAAAACGCAGGCAGAGAGGTGAATTTCACGGTTGAAGTGGCAATGACCAGTTGTTCTTCCATTGAGAAGTTTAATTCCTCTTTAATTCAGAATTAAAATTAAATCAAATTTAAAATGAGTAACAATTACCACGTAAATACCTAATTCTGGATGAAAATGGTCATTCCGAATGAAACTTAATTCTGAAGTAAGTGGCTGGTTTAATCCGAATAGAATAATTCCAGATCATGTTTACACTCATTCCTCTTTAAATTAATTCCGGTCTTTCTTTCTGCTCGTTCCCTCGCCCGTCTGTCTCCATGATCTTATATTCCACGCTGGACTGGTTTTCCAAACAAAGTTTCAAGATGCAGCACGCAGTAAACGCTGGTCAAGAGCAGAGACCATTTATTTAATAAATAGCTTGGAGGACCTGGAAATAATTAAAAGAACAGGAAACGTTACAATTGTGAGCTTTTCAAAGTTGTAGCGGCTAAGTTAGTTTTTCTTCCAGTAGTTTAACTTCCGGTCCCCCCCCTATCCAATCAGAACCTTCCCAACCCCCAGACCTGTAGAGGAATTGGATAAAGCTGATCAAATGTGTTTTCCATGTAAACCTCAATTCAGAATTACTATTTCCATGTAAACTTGAAGGAAAATAGTTTAATTCTGAATTATTTAACTTGGCATAATTAATTCCGAATTAAAAAACATCCTGTAACCGTGGCCATTGTCCTCTGATGTTATTTCAAAAACAACTCGTTTTCACTTTTGACCCACTTTTGTTTGCGAGTTCATTGGCCAGGACCGAGCTGTGCAGTTGCAACTTGATTTGCTGACACATGCGTTGGAGCGGGAAAATGTAAAAAAAACTCCTTCAAAGGCAAAGCAACCCACAATTAATTTCTGCAATGGATGACGCCACCCCATTCAAAGTGTGTTGAGATGAACGCAGACGACACACGCAGCGCTGCTGTGTGAATCCAGCGCAGCAAACCCCAGCCATCGCCCGTTCATCAACATGCTTGACAGTTCTCCTAAGATAATTGCACTGATTTGCTCTGTTTGAACGATAAATCAGGTATTGTGGCCAGACATATCAATTGTGATCTAATCAGTCCAAAGGACATCATTCCACAAACCTTTTGTTTTGCCAACATGCATCTTTCAAAACCTGACCTGTGTTGGCATGTTCCTTTTTTTGAGAGAAGCTTTTTTATATATATAATAAGCAATACTTGACCGTTTGCACTTTAACACTGTAATGAAGTCTGGAGAGTCTGACATGTACAGTAGCTGTCAGGTTTTCTGAAATGTCTGTCTGACCTTGGGGTGAACTTACTGGGACTCCCGTGTTAAAACACAACTGAATAGTCACACTTGCTAATTTAATCTAGCACCTACTAACCCTTTAATTTCCTAATCAGCAATGATATAGTTTTTTTTCTTTGCTTCTATCTTTTAGCTACATTTCTTTTTACATTTTTCCTTACCTAAGAGTTGTTGTTTATTTCAAATAGTGGTTTATCTGATTTTAATAGCCAGTAAAGCAGCGATGCGTGTCCCACTGTTGTCAGTGGAGAGGCAGAGTGAACCACGCTCCATCACTGTCACACTCACCACGGACTGGACTGGAATGGACAATTTCTGGAATCAACAATAAACATTTATTTATAAAGCATTTATAAATATAAAAGGACTGAATACATAAATAACATTTATTGCATGAACTGCTCTTGCAAACACCATAAATAACCAAAGGATAAGGTTAAAAAAGACAATATTATGTTCAAATGTTATAGTCACACTGAAGCCATTTTTATTTCTCACTTTTATGATAAAGAACTTAAGAACTGAATGTTTTGTTTGTTTAAAATTTAGCACGAACATATTAAATGGACATGTTTCCATTCTATGGCAAAATCATATTACAGTATATAATTATATATTATAATTTTACATTAGATATGAATCTGCTGTTTTTTCATAACCTCTTTTTAAAGATTTGTATTAGGTCTACATACTACACTTAAAAACCCTGAGTCTTGTTAAATCCTATGATACCATACAAACTGTGAGACATGACAATTGATTGGCCAATTTTTCCCATTTTTTTATGTAAATAATTGACCGAAAAAAATCCATATCAGTGAACCTGAAGATAATGTGTACATAAAACCCCAACCCAACCCCCCAACCCCTCCCACACACACACACACACACACACACACACACACACACACACACACACACACACACACACACACACACACACACACACACACACACACACACACACAACCAAGCAAGTGCAATAACGCCCCTTGCCCACTTCCATCGCACTAAGTTTTACAATGTATTTATCTCTCTGTGGTCTTGCGATACATGTACAATTATTTTGATACTACGATTTTGTTGTTATTTTATTTGTTATTATTCTTGTTTCTGTGTGTGGGTTCTTGCTGTGTGTTATGCTCATGTGGAGCTGCTAAACAGATTTCCACAGTGATGTTGGAAACAATGTTTACAGTGACAAGAAAGGATTCTATTCTATTCTATTCTAATCTAAAATAAAGCCACGCAATGTCTTGGTATTTTCTGGTTTTATCTTGACATTTTAAAATGCTTTTTGACATTATTAAAACCTTGATAAAATAGCAGCCACACTTGCGCGCGCTGTGATTTTGCCACCAACCTGTCCACTACAGGCTGATTTATGGTTCTACGTTAAATCGACGGCGTAGGGTTACGCGGCGACGCGCACCGTACGCCGTAGGTTACGCCGTCGATTTAACGCAGAACCATAAATCATGCTTATAAGTCCCAGCCTCTCACTTGGAACAGGCGCACGATTCAAAGTGGGACCCCATAATAAGTATCCACACCGATCTCACATGTGCACACGCTCAGCCGCGTGCACGCGGATCCCCGTGCAGCGGCGGAGACGTCAGGATTGGACGCAGCGGGGGATCCCCACTACTCCCACTACTCCGCCGCTGACGCGCCGCGGCGCCTCATCAGTCCTGCCCGGGAGGAGACGCGCTTTGCTGCGACTCCCTCTGTCGAGCAGGAGCAGGGACGCAGGAGAGGAATGCCGCTCCGTTTCAGCAGGAACACAGTCTCCTCCATCTCCTCCTGCCTCCTCTCCTCTCCATCACCTCCTCCTCTCCTCCCCGGCTCCGGGCTCTGCTCTCCGGGCTCCGGGCTCCGGCAGCTTGACTGCGTCTAAAGCCGCTCACGGTTGCGCTCCCCGGGGCCGCCGGTTCCAGAACAGAAGAGAGGGGTTTTCCACGACCTTGGTGATTTCCTCTTTTTTTTTTTCTCCCCCCCGAAGAAGGACAGTATGGAGGAAAAAAAAACACATCTATCTTTAATGAGCTGTGTCTCACTTTAAACAGCGAATAAACAAAGAGAATTGACGTTTATTCCCACACGTTGTTTTCTTCTGAAAAGAAAGAAAGAAAGAAAGACGCGTGCGCGTCTTTACTTACTTTTGTGCCTCCGTTTTACTTTTGTTTTTAAATTAAAAAAAAAAAAGAAAAAGTCGACTTCACTAGGTGGAAAAATTAGTAATCCCATTTTTTCTCTCTTTTCTCTTGTCAAATCTTTAGAACGCCGGGGATATAAGAGGTTTAAGCGGAAAGTGTCGTTTTGGTAATTTTTGATATCGGTTTATACCGGCAAACAGCACAAGCGGAGGAACTTCTTTTTCTCTCGTTTTTTTCTGACATAAAAGTGGAAGAAAAAGCGGCCAGTTTTACACGGGAGAGGAGCATAACACACTGGCAGGTAAGACGCACTGGAGAGCTCATGGAAATATTTATATAATTACACACACACACTATATATATATATATATATATATATATATATATATATATATATATATATATATATATATATATATATATATATATATATATATATATATATATATATATGTATATATATATATATATATAGGCTATACACACACACACACACACACACACACATACACACACACACACACTATATATATATATATATATATATATATATATATATATATATATATATATATATATATATATATATATATATATATATATATACAAAAAGGAATACAAGTGTATATGAAAGAATTCCTATATATATATGCTTGAGATTAAACTCAAACTAGATATAGACTTTGTTGGAAAACATTAATTTCTTGTCATCTATATACAAAGCTTACCTATAGCCTACTGTACCTCATAAAACTCAAGGAATTGACCTCATCTGTAACAATGAAAGCAGTAACACATCACTTGTTTGATATTATTTCTACTCTTTTTCCTTCCTCTTGTACTGTGACGACTGTACTTTTTCTGAATGAAGCGCTTTAGTGCCAATAAATGCAGTGGGTTGTATACAGCATGCTGGACAATTATCTTATTAAAATAGCATTTCATTACATTGGCCATACAAGTTAGTGTTAATAAAAATGTGCAACAGTGCATTCACAACTACTTGAGACTCAAGATATTGTATTTTAAAATATCTTCGTACCTCATGTGGTGACTGAAGTTCCAAGGATTTTGGGGGAAAAAAAAAAGTTCAGTGCGCCCTCTTTGTTGTTGTTTGTTGTTTTTTTTTCTTGATGTTGAGTCAACTTTCAAGGTCAGGCAAGGGAGGAAACTGTGAACTTAGTTTCAAAGTGGGCTGAAGAAAACGGGAAGAAAATGGGGAATGGGAAGGTTAATGACTTAAGCCAAAAGGCAATTCTTATTCTTCAAATCTAAGAAACATTAAATTCACTCCTGTTCCAGAATTTATTAAGGTCAGTAATCAATAGTACCTTTAAAAAAATAATTTAAGGACTCTGGCTGGCACTGTACTGTAATGCAATGTAAACATTAATTTGAAGAAGTATACTTGAGAATTAAATGCTTCAGAAAATAGATATATTTTTCAAAATCCTACCCCAGTTTTAAAGAGAGTATGTGAATTTGGTGTTAAATTTAACAAAAGAAATATCAAAAGTTTATGGCTTTTCTTCTGAGATTATAGATTTGTTGCTGAAGAAATTGGTTTGAGATATTGTATTTACATATATTTATCAAAAATATAATTGCAGATGAGGCACTTTGGCTTTATCTAGCCTTGTATGTTATGTCTTCGTTGTGTTTTGCTTCTCCTGCTACTCTGTTTGGATACTTGAAACATTTGGAATGAATTATACGACTGTCAGGTAAAAGGTGTAGTAGAGCACGATAGTTTGTAGAGTCAAGCTCTCCCTTTAACGCTCTTGTGAACTCCCACCCTGCTCTGATCTATGGAACATGTCTCGCTGAATTGTCATTTGGTGTTGCGTTCCCTTTTTCAGTACGTTTCAAATGAAATAGTGAATGTTACTGGTCTCTGCCAAGGTGCAGTGTCTTTGCCTGGTAATGGAGCTTTGGTGTCCTGAAGGAGACCGCAAGGACAACGCAGCCTCTAGATTATTACGTTGATAAAAATGATCTAAACTCTTTGGAGTTGTTTTGTTTGTTTCTGATCAGTTAACGCCATGTACAGTCCAACGTAAATCATCATTATATACTCGCAGTGGAGATAACTGAGATGACTGGGTCCACTTTTGAAGGACACAAAAGTTATTATCTCATCTTAATTGCCATTAATAAGGCTGCAAATCACGTTTTTTAAGGATGGGTATATAGAATATGTATTTATATATATATATATATATATATATATATATATATATATATATATATATATATATATATATATATATATATATATGCTTTGAAATACCGATATAATACTGTCATGTGAGTATTTCATTACATTGACCTTTTGATTTTCAATGAGAACATATTGAGTGAGACATAAAGTAAGATTAAGATTTAAAATTTAGAATTGAAATACGTTGGGTTATTCTTTTTTAAAGGACAGCATTGGCTCTTTGATTTAAAAAAAATGACTGAGTGATCTTTGATTCTGCATTTTATCTTTCCTCATAACTTACTATGCTCATGCCATAAAGTCAATTCAAACAGCTATACAATAACATATCAGCATTTTAGTAAACCTCCCTTTTTTTCACGCAGTAAGTTTTGCACAATTTGACTGCAAAGGTCTCCAAATGTATTCATTTATCTTAATTTAAATTCTTAGTTCCTTCCTCCTACCGGGCATCTAAGAGAGGTTTAGAGAGATTAAGAGAGGTCACTGCACACATTACACCTTTTTCTGTACAATGACAATTAGTTCTTATCTTAATTGATCTTATCTTCTGTTCAGAGTTATGTTTAGATATCGCTTTTGCTGGACTTGCTCTCACTTGCCGTTTCCCAGTCTTTTAACGAAGTTCAAAGAAGTTCCATTTCAATGAAATTGGAGTAAAATAGACATCTTGTTTTATGATTTTCATTATTTTCGGGGGGATTTGCCGGACTGGCCAAACAGCATTGCCCCCTTGACATTTGAATACTTTGCTTGACATTGGTAACAAGTCTGTTACCAATGTTACCACACTTTATTTCCACACATTAACACGGTGCAGCATCATCCAACTACTGGCTCTACCTTTTGTTTTTCTCCTCTCTGGAAGAGCAGGATGACTTGGGCTCGGTATCGGCTCCCTCACCGCCATAATGCTGCTTAATGGAACTGTATCCAACACAATGGACTTGCGGTGACATTCTTATTGTCATTTATTATTACATGCTTTTAAAACATAGGATTTGTCGTACTTCTTTCTTTCAACCTTTACATGGGCCTTTTCAACTCCTGAATGGAAAAACCAAAACGTTTTAATAGCGTATTCAGTGCGACTGAATAGATACAAACTCCACTGGTTTTGTATATATATAAAAAAAAAATGTGTATATATATATATATATATATATATATATATATATATATATATATATATATATATATATATATATATATATATATATATATATATATATATATATATATATAGGTTGGTGTTATGTCCCCTCTATGTACATATATATATATATATATACATATTTATATATACATACATATTTATATATATATTTTTTATTTATTTTTTGCTCCTGCTAAGGGTTTTTTATTTTGTAGGCTGCAGAGCACACAAAAAAAATGTAGTAATAATAATAACTAATGAAATGATGAAATGATAGGCTTTATTGTAACAAATAAAAAATGAAGAAAATCCAAAACCCTCCGTAGAAAAGTAAATGAAGTAAGTTCTAATGAGATAAGAAAAAATGAGTAAGTAGAAAAAATAAATAAGTAAAAGAATATGTGGAATTCTATGAGGATTTAATGCTCACACATGCGGGTATACAACACGCTGAACAATTATCTTATTAAAAAGCATTTAATTACATTGGCCATACAAGTTAGTGTTAATAAAAATGTGCAACATGGCATTCACAACTACTTGAGACTCAAGATATTGTATTTTAAAATATCTTCGTACCTCATGTGGTGACTGAAGTTCCAAGGATTTTGGGGGAAAAAAAAAAGTTCAGTGCGCCCTCTTTGTTGTTGTTTGTTGTGTTTTTTTCTTTATGTTGAGTCAATTTTCAAGGTCAGGCGAGGGAGGAAACTGTGAACTTACTTTCAAAGTGGGCTGAAGAAAACGGGAATAAAATGGGGAATGGGAAGGTTAATGACTTAAGCCAAAAGGCAATTCTTATTCTTCAAATCTAAGAAACATTCAATTCACTCCTGTTCCAGAATTTAGTAAGGTCAGTGATCAATAGTACCTTTAAAAAAATAATTTAAGGACTCTGGCTGGTACTGTACTGTAATGCAATGTAAACATTAATTTGAAGAAGTATACTTGGGAATTAAATGCTTCAGAAAATAGATATATTTTCCAAAATCCTACCCCAGTTTTAAAGAGAGTATGTGAATTTGGTGTTAAATTTAACAAAAGAAATATCAAAAGTTTTTGGCTTTTCTTCTGAGACTATGGATTTGTTGCTGAAGAAATTGGTTAGATATATTGTATTCAGATATTGTACTGAAAAATATAATTGCAGATGAGGCACTTTGGCTTTATCTAGCCTTGTATTTTCTGTCTTGGCTGTGTTGTGGAATTGGATGAGGATTAAATGATGACGGATGGATCAGTGTCTCCGCCGGTGCAGCGTCCACTCGCAGAGCAGTGGATGAAGTGATGTACTCATCACGCCCAGTAACTATCCCCGTCCCAACATTAGTGCAGAATGTTACTGAAACAATAATGCATCTCTGAACAAATAAATGTTGTCACATTACAAAAAGTCGCTGAAATGATACAGAAACAAAGAAAGCTGTGTGATGGAAACTAAAGGCTGCCCAACTAAATATGTACGTTTTTTAATGACCATGTATTCTGTTAAGCATCTAAAACTGTTAAAAAAAGGAACTTTTGCCTTTTCCCATCATATTTCTGTCCATTGCGGATCACGCTATCATGTTCCTTGTGTTGATTTTGGTGTAACCTTTCTGCCACATACCTTTCCTTCAGTACTCCAGTTGTAAAAAACAATCAGGGGGGATGGTGGATTGTATCATATGGGGACAGATAATTTGTGCTGATTACAAATAATATAATATATTACAAATAATAGCAGTGACCAAAACACCTGCAGAAATACTGCAGGAATGACATAGCAGCAGTTAAATGCAGCCTTCTGTAAGCTTTACATATCCACTGGGCTTACATCAAATACATCAAAACACTACAATAAAAAACACTTTTCTGAACTTATCAATATGACTCTGTCCTTCACAGGATAAGTAAAATGGATCACTGCAAAAACTCACAATCTTAACACGAATATTTATCTTTTTTCCAGTTAAAATGTCTCATTTTAGTAAAAAAAATCTTATTACATTTAAAACAAGACTCATCACTGGAAAAAACCACAATTTTCACCTGTTTCAAGTAGATTTTCACTTGAAATAAGTAGAAAAATCTGCCTTTTTTTTGCTTGTAATCAGAAGATAAATCTTGTCCCACTGGCAGATTTTCCTACTTATTTCAAGGGAAAATTTAGTTGAAACAGGTGAAAATTGTCAAATAAGTTATTTTGCTGGTGGTGACTCTAAATGTTGAAATAGCAGTAAAACCACATTCATTGATGAAATGACATAAGGGATGGAAAGGAGGGATGGCAGTTTTACAGGGGGGATGATTTGGACCGTTTTTATTTCAGGGGGGATGCCATCCCCCCTCATCCCCCCTCAACTCCAGTACTGCTTTCCTTGCCCTCCCCATTTATCCGGTCTTGGGACTGGCACGATGTCGGCACTGGCGTGTGATCCCTTTCTTGGCTTGGTTTTGAAATGTGGGGGGCAGTGTTGGTTTCAGTGTCCTATTGTAGGACAATTGAACCCACTAGTGTGTCAAAGCTGCCCCATAATATAATACAAACAACTGGAAGAATTCAAAGATCAAATTCAGGTCACTCATTTAACATGAACTACTTACCTGAAAATTAAAATAATAGAAACTAGCGAATGAGAAATATTGGAGACATTTCAGAATGCAAGTCAGGACTCAGAAGTGGCTTGAACTGATATTTGTATCCATTGTTCTAATCTAAACTCATTCATTTCACATGCATAAAAATTCCAAAATACCTTCACAGGTCAAACGTGCAAAAAAAAACAAATAAAAAACGTTTTAATAGCTTATTCAGTGCGACTGGATAGATCCAAACTCCACTGGTTTTGCATATAAAATATATATAAAAAAAAAAAAAAATATATATATATATATATATATATATATATATATATATATATATATATATATATATATATATATATATATATATATATACACATACAGTACTGGAGTTGAGAGTTGAGGGAGGATGGCATCCCCCCCTGAAATAAAAACGGTCCAAATCATCCCCCCTATAATAAGTAGGAAAATCTGCCAGTGGGACAAGATTTATCTTCTCGTTACAAGCAAAAAAATCTTGTTCCACTGGCAGATTTTTCTACTTATTACAAGTGAAAATCTACTTGAAACAGGTGAAAATTGCTGTTTTTTCCAGTGATGAGTCTTGTTTTAAGTGTAATGAGATGTTTTTACTAAAATGAGACATTTTAACTAGAAATAAGACAAATAGAGAGAACAGAGTCATATTGATAAGTTCAGAAAACTGTTTTTTATTGTTGTGTTTTGATGTATTTGATGTAAGCCCAGTGGATATTTAAAGCTTACAGAAGGCTGCATTTATCTGCTGCTATGTCATTCCTGCAGTATTTCTGCAGGTGTTTTGGTCACTGCTATTATTTGCAATATATTATATTATTTGTAATCAGCACAAATTATCTGTCCCCATATGATAAAATCCACCATCCCCCCTGATTCTTTTTTTTACAACTCGAGTACTGTGTGTATATATATATATATATATATATATATATATATATATATATATATATATATATATATATATATATATATATATATATATATATATATATATATATATACATACATATATTCCTTCCTGTGGAAGGTTGTTTTCTCTTGCTGGTCCAGAAGAAGAGAACTTATCTTCTGAAAATGTCAATAATCTTGTGTGCCTTAGCAAATGGCTTAGTGCAGAGGAGTAGAAAACAAACAGAACTCCAGTATAAACATGCACTTTACATTCTAGTCCCCTTTAAAGGAAATTTCAATAGTGATTTTTTTGTGCTTCACACTTTCTAACAGGGACATTTGGTGCTTTGATTGAATATAGACGGTAATGCTGCTCCCCGTTAAAAGTTTCTGCTGTTTCCTCAGAAATTGCCTGTTTTAATTTTTTTTATTTTTCATAAAAAAACAGGATGACATTAATACCCTGGCAGTGGCAATAAGCTATATTTTATTTTACATTTTTACACTAAATATGTGTTACTGACAAGTGCTGATGTTAAATGTTATGTAACAAATGTTATGGCACTTTCGTTCATACTTTTATAAATAAAAGTGCACTTTACACAACTTTTGACTGAATAATTTCATTATTCGATTTTGCATATACAATGTGATTAATCGTGATTAATCAGGGAAATCATGCGATTAATCGCGATTACAAATTTTAATCGTTGCCCAGCCCTAATATATATATATATATATATATATATATACACATACATATATATAACTGTGTGTGTGTGTGTGTGTGTGTGTGTGTGTGTGTGTGTGTGTGTGTGTGTGTGTGTGTGTGTGTGTGTGGTGTGTGTGTGTGTGTGTGTGTGTGTGTGTATAGATATATATTCAAATACTTGTATGAGTTCATATTAAGAGCATTGGTGGTGAAACGATTCAACTGTTCAAGTGTCAATTCAAAGTGGATTTATTTATTCGGTCAGCTTACAGTGATGCACGAATAGTTTTATCTACAGTCGGCATAGCTGAGGAACTGATACTGGCTGATACATAGCTACGGTACTGAGGATAGCAAGAAAGCGAAACCTTCAAGAGTTTTAGTATGTCATTTTATTATTTATCAGCATTGGCGAAATTGATTGATTTTTATTGGAACTTTTTATGATTTTATTTATCCATATATATTTAAATATTTACCCATATATGCAATTTTTATATGAACTTAAACAAATTATTTAAATTAGCCTAATATTGCATCATTATAATTTCATCTTTAACATTTGTGATGCCTGAGAATTATGTTATATTTTGCTTTGTAAATTGAGATGGAATCTTTTTATAAACCAAAAATCTGAAGTATGAAACTATTCCAATGAAGGTCACTTTTTAAATATGCTTAATATTCTTAATTTACAGGCCATTTCAACAGTGAAACAGTAGACATAGATTGCACTAATGTTTGGGTCAGAGTGCTGCAGGTACAGGAGCCTAACAAGCAGCAACGGCCTATAGTGCTTTACATCAGACTCCTCTCCACTGTACTGTGGTGTCCCACAAGGTTCGGTTTTGGGGCCACTTTTATTATCTCTGTACCTGGGACATATTATAAACAGTTACAACATCCCCTATCATTTATATGCTGATGACATTCAACTATATTTTTTTGTTAAGCCAGGTGAAGTTACAAAGCTATCCATACTCCAAGACTGTATTGGCGCAATAAGAAACTGGACGCCAGGCAACTATTTGCAGCTAAAGGACAGCAAAACTGAGGTTCTGGTTATTGCTCCAGATAGATCACTCCACTAGTTTTTCAAAGTATCTGCACCCTTTCCACTTCCCCTCACTCCAGCCTTCGAAATTTGGGGGTAATATCTGACCAATCACTCAGTACGTTTACATGCTGTTCAGAGAGTGGATAAATGGCTGACTCCGTGACGCTAGGTGGCGCTGTAACCATGGTAACCATTTCAACAAAGAGCCACCTCCGGTTGACCTCCACTTAACAACAACAAGAAAAGATGTCGTACGACGACCTGGTCTGATTTGTTGTTCCCTTTGCTGCCACTAACCTTGCGAGAGGCACAATAACCCTTTTTAAAAATGATTATATTATAAAACGGTGTCCGGAGCCTCCGTCCCCCTTTCACTTCCGCGTGAATGCCCCCCAGAGGAAATTCTCGAGCATGCGCAGACTGCAATATCCGATCCCCCGTATACATGGCGTTAACATTCCGACTGCGAACGGGTTATCTAGGTGCTGCAACCCGATTACTAAAGGTCTGAAATAGGTCCGAAGTCGATCGGGTTCAGGTGTTTACATGCAGTTTAAAAGTCCGAACGATGTCTTATACGATCAGAAACCCGATTGAACTGCTGTATGTTAACGTACTGAGTATAATTTTAATTCCCAGGGGGGGCATGGTGGCGCAGCTGGTAGTGCAGCCGTCTCACAGCAAGAAGGTCCTGGGTTCGATTCCCTCCGGGGGACGGTGTGGGCGCTGAAGTGCGTGTTAGTTCCCCCATGACTTCAGCACCCACACCCTGGGTGGGGTTGGTGAAAGGATCTTTCTGTGTGGAGTTTGCATGTTCTCCCCATGTTCCCTTGGTAGCTAATGTGAGCTACCCTCACAAAAACATGCACACAGTCCTGGGCTATACATGCCCCCTCTGGCCAACCGGGGCACCAGATGGGGTGGGGAGGATCCGGCCGGATCCTTCCATGCGCTACGTCCGGCCAGAGAAACCCCACCCTGTCTGGTGAAAAGAAGCGTGTAGCACCCTATAATGTAATCATTTCCTGAAAATGTAATAACGCCTGAAAATGTAATAAAATTTGCACTTAACTCATTCGAAAATGTAATAAATTCCAATAATGTAATAACTTCACCAATAATGTAATAAAATATCCTGACGGATATTTTAATAAACATTTTTACCGATAATACCTTGTATTGTAATACCTTACATTATTGGAAATGTATTACACTTTTAGGTCTTTTTTTTTTCCTTCCAAAACTGATAATGTAATACTTGACAGATAATGTAATATATATGTTCATTTTCAGTCCTGAGTTCTACATTTTGTGTTTTAAGTATCTAAGAATGTTATATACGCTGGATTTGAAACACCAGAGTTACTATTGGGTTAAATTGCAGACTTTGAGTACCATGTAATAAATTCCCAATAACGTAATAAGATATTACATTATCGGTAAAAATGGCATTACAATATCAGTCAGGATATTTTATTACACTATTGGTGAAGTTATTACATTATTGGGTTTTATTACATTTTTGATTGAGTTAAGTGCAAATTTTATTACATTTTCAGGCGTTATTACATTTTCAGGAAATCATGACATTATAGGGTGCTACAAGGCTTTTATGTAAACTGCATTGTTTTAAGTTATGTTTTACTTTTTTTTTCTATCATGTATTTTATTGCTCCAAACTGTTTTTATTCTGTAAAGCACTTTGTGACAAATGTCTATGAAAAGTGCTATATAAATAAACTTTACTTACTTACTTATAGGCAGGCTCATGCCACTGCAGCCCTCACTGAAGGTGAAAAAACACACCTGTAATTCTTTAAACAGTATGAGGTTCCTCCTAGTGTGGGAAATAGGTACTGAATGATCATTTATATTTGTGTATCTTGTTTCCTCTGTCACACGTTGCTCGTGCTCAAATGCTCAAAAACTGCCCCCAAATGTTTTCTGTTAGATAAAGAAGCAGCAATGGTGTCTAGGATATAGGAATTTGAATACAGCAAATATTTCTTTAAAACAAAATTGAAAAAAAAACTTTTCATTTTTTGATAAATTATTAATTATCTTAATTGGTTTTGAATTCCTCTGTTGTGAGTCACTTTGGATAAAATCTGCTGATGTAATGTAATTAAATGTAAAATATGTTTCCTATAATAAATATTTACATAATAATAATAATAATAGGAAAATAAGAACTATAAAATGAGAATCTTTTTTCCTGTTGCTGACGTGACACGTGGAATTCTAAATGAGGTCATAAGCCTCATCTGTAAGCAGGAGCGGAAGCAAAAAAAAGCCAGCCTTTTATTCCTAGCAATAGATTCGTTGTCAGTACAGGAAAAAGCATTCTAAAAGATCTGCAACATAGTGCAAATAATTGGCAAGAGTGCTCCTAAAATAAATATGAGTGTATTTATCATGTACAGTTTCATCAGAAATCGCATCAAAAAGGGGAGATGAGACTGAACTCTGAAAATGTGAGCTCTGGGTCTGCGCTGGGGGAAGCTTTTCTTTGCCATTACTGCTTACACTGGTGGTTGATTGGCTCATTTTATGAATCCAAGAAAGAAACAGTTGTGAGCTTGAAGTTAAGGTCAGTCTCAGCTGTGCACCTTACGTTCAGATGCCTGTGCCTCCGTGTGATATGTGTTTGGATGGGAATCAACTGGAACATGGAAATGATAGCCAGGTTGATGCAAGGCTACTGATTTCATGACCCTTGGCTTAGAAATAGCTGGTGAATCGGCTGTAGATGACTCAGATGAGCTGTGTTTGATATAATGTGGTAATGATAATTTTGTATGTCACGAATAGAATGCTTATTATGGAAATGGATCTAAAGTGAAACATTGTAGCGTAAAAAATGTTATTTACTACAAGTGAAAATCTTTGCTAAGCCAGGAATGCAAGGAGGAAGAATACGCTACCCAGCCACCCAATCACCGCTATTCTTTTGTGTGTAAATGTTTAATAAATACTCAAATTCGGATGTTCTATCCTGATTAATTGATTTCATGACATTACACTTGACTACATTATTAAAGCTATGCTATTACTCTAATAATTATTCCTGGCATTATCATGATATATTGTTTCATAGTCCATTATTATATTAAGTTACGAAATCTCATGGGATGTTAAACTATAGTATTATTATATTGTTATATATTATAGTATCGTGATATCATTTTGTTATATGTTATAATATTATAAAAATATTATGTTATATTAGGATATTACTATATTATTATGCTATATTTATATTATATCGTGCTACACCACTCTATATGATAATTCATTATTTGTCTACTTATTTATTATCGAATTAATATTCTTAATTTATCTACTTTCATCATCTTATTTACACACACACACACACACACACACACACACACACACACGCTAGCACGCACGCACGCACGCACGCACGCACACACACACACACACACGCACACACACCTAGATACATATCATTGTAACTGATGTCGTCTTTTGTCGCTGTTTGCACTATATGTTAATAAATAAAAAAAAAAAAAAAGCTATGCTATAGTTTTTTGCTTCGATGAATTGTACTATTTCTCCATTCCAGTTTTGTATTTTGACTGTTGAGCAAGTGAAATATATCAGTTAGCAGGTGCCCGATAAATTATTTTTTTGACCTTGAGTGTGGTTTTGTTGAGTTGGCTGCAGCATTGTTAGAGGGAAATAAATGATGCCTAATGTTTGGGCAGTTTGAACTGGACAACGATTAACTGAGGGCCCACCAACATTTTGGACCCTGGTACCCTGGCACCATCATGGGCCGTGTGTACTGTAGCTTCCAAATAAACTTCTTTACACAGGTGATGTAATCTCTAACTTGACATTTTGGAAATTATCCCCATTATCCCACCTTAAAGTTTGTTCAATCTGCCAGTTTATCCAGTAGGTTATTGCATATCAGTGTGGATTACCAGGGATTACCAGCGTTACCCAGGGGTGGATGTTGTATTTGATGCTGCCTGCTCCCACATTCATTCATTTTAAACTCATTTATACCAGATGGGCGTGAGGACACGAGCGATGATTTGCCTTATTTAACTTATTGTGTTGCAGTCTGGGGCAACACATATCCAACTAATATGAATCCTTTTAATTTTTATTACAGAAAAGAGCACTTAAGAGTTATTTACAAATCGCATTACAGAGAACACACCAACAGATTATTTATTGAATCAAGATTACTGAAACTTGAGGATTTGGTTAAGTTACAGACACTCACAATCATGTACACAGGTAAATGTAAGGCATTACCAGAAAACTTACAATACATGTTTACTTTCAGTTCAAATAACGAAGATAGTCTAAGAAAATTTAATTTTAAACATTTATTTGCCCGAACAACTTTAAAGCAGGTGAGTGTTTCTGTTGTTGGAATTAAGTTATGGAATTCATTACATTATGATTTAAAGGGCTGTATAAACATATTTCAGTTTAAAAAGAAATTTAAAGAGAAAAAAATAGCAATGCATGGTTGAAATAGTTAAAATGTATAATATATGCGTATGGAGACAGACAATCTATCTTTGATTTTTTTGTTTTTCTTTCCTTGTGATATTAACTAAGTAATTGTGCAGACCATCTGTTATTATTGTTCAATTTTGTTTTGAGGGAAGGGCAGGTAGAATAAGATTTTTTTCTTCCTGCTACTTTCTGGTTATGGAATATGCTTTTGATTGTGTTGTCATTTTACTTGTTTGTTTTTTTTGTTTGCATATTTCCATGATCGGAGTAAATAAAAATGAAATGAAATGAAATGTAAGACGTGTTTTTCGGCGTTTTTTTTCGGAATGTGATCATTATATAGTTTTACTATCATTTTAAGTTTGTCCGCTGTCGTTCACTTAAAGGTGACCGAGCGGGTCTTGCTCTTCCTGAGTTTTTATTCTTGTGCATAGGGATATCCCTTTTGTTCATGTTAAGACAATCTCGGATTCTGCTGGCAGATTTATAGCTGTCATGGGACACATTTTTGATATCAAGGTGACTCATGCAAATGTTTATGCTCCCAACTGGGACGATGAGTCTTTCTTCATACAGGTTTTTTCTCAATGTTACCAGACTTATCAAAGTATGGTTTAACCTGTTCACCCCTAGGGATTTTGGAGGTGAATTTCGCCTGAATAGGCCTTTCCAAATTAAATCAACAATATCTCCACAATTATAAGGACAACATGCATAATCTTAGTCTCAATGGATAGTTAAGAGCTCACAGCATACATTTCCAGTGTCAGAAAAATTGTGAATGTTCACATGCCTGAGCAAATTGTGATAAACCAAAGGAAAAAAATTAAATTTTTATTCTCGTCTAATTTTTTTTAGTTTGAACAGTGGAAAAACACCATGATAGCAATGCATATAATTATAACCGCTCTTCCTCGACCCCAGCTGCCCAGTCAAAGTCAACTAGGTTTCCAGGTGATCCAAGCCTTTATGAAGGACTTTAATGTTGTTGACCCTTGGAGTTTTTTCAATCCAGACAAAAAGGAATACTAATTTTTTTCACATATGCATAATTTATGGCTGTAAATATGACGCAATTGTTGTATCAGACCAGGCTTCCATATAGATGAATTTTTTTTAGACGTTTGTTAATTCAAGGCCTCAATGGCGGCTAGATGCATATTTGCTGTTGGATGGAAATTCCATTAAATTCATTTCTGAGCAGTCTCATGTTTTTCCAGGTTAACTAAACCCCTGAGGTAACAGCCTCTGTGCTGTGGGAAGCGATGGAGGCCTTTATCAGGGTGGAGATTATTTCTTATAAGGCTCATCAGGTAAAGTCTAGAAGAGAGAAGTTAGCCAAGCTATCGCAACGCATTGCTGTATTAGCACATATGCTGTCTCAAACTACGAGACGCTTATAAAGAGCGGATTACATTACAGGCTGAGTATGATCTTATCATGTCACAGTACACTACTGAATTTCTAGTCACTCAAGGTCCAAATTTTATGAACAGGGAGATAAAACTAGTAAACTATTGGCCCATCGGCCCATCGGAACTTGAGATAGCAGCTAAATTGTTGCAAAGTGGTAAAAGTCCGGGCCCAGATGGCTGCCAGGTTTTATAAAACGTTCTGGAGACAACTGACCTCCATTTATTAGAGATGGTAACGAAGTCTTACAATGCTGGCACATTTCCCCACACCCTAAACCAGGCTTGCATCTCTCTGCTCTTAAAGAAGGACAAAGACCCACTATCATGTGGTTCATATCGACCCATCAGTCTGTTGCATGTTGATTTCAAGATATTGTCCAAATTGTTAGACAGACTCTTGGAAGCTGTCCTACCTTCAATGATATCTCTAGACCAAACTGGGTTTATTCGTAATAGACACTCTTTTTTTAATCGTAGGAAGGTGTTTAATGTAATTTACAATCCCTGTGCAACTGCTCTTCCAGAAGATCTGATAGTTCTGGACCCGGTGTCCCCCGAAGCCAACGCCGAGGACCCGGTGTCCCCCGAAGACGGCCCCTCGGATTCTGTCTGCTCCGAAGCCGGCCCCTCGGATTCTTTGTCCCCTAAGCTGGCCCCTCGGATTCTTTGTCCCCGAAGCCGGCCCCTCGGATTCTTTGTCCCCGAAGCCGGCCCCTCGGATTCTTTGTCCCCGAAGCCGGCCCCTCGGATTCTTTGTCCCCGAAGCCGGCCCCGCGGATTCTGTGTCCCCCGAAGTCGGCCCATAGGACTCTGCCTGCGCCACAGCCGGCACCAAAACCCCTGCTGATGTCCTCTGCAAACTTCAGGAGTTTGACAGATTGGTGTCCATTTGTGGAGCTGTTGGGGTACAGGAGAATAACAGAGGAGAAAGAGCGAATCCTTAGGGGGATCCAGCGCTGATGGTCTGAAAATTTAGCAATTTCTGTATGCATATTTGGCCAACTTCATTAAATTTCAACAAGATAGCTATTCAGAGACAAGCCAACCTGACTGAAGTGTTTTCCACCTGCTTGACCAGACCTGTTTTCCACATGATGAACATATTAGAATAGAAAATCTCCACAGCCGGGCAGCACGGTGGCTTGGTGGTTAGCACTGTTAGCACCTCACAACAAGAAGGTCCCCGGTTCGACTCCCAGGCCCGGCAGGGGCCTTTCTGTGTGGAGTTTGCATGTTCTCCCCGTGCTTGCGTGGGTTCCCTCCGGCTACTCCGGCTTCCTCCCAAAGTCCAAAAACATGCGTAGTAGGTTAATTGATGATTCTAAATTGCCTGTAGGTGTGAGTGTGAGTATGATGTTTGTATATATGTGGCCCTGCGATGGACTGGCGACCTGTCCAGGTTGAACCCCTGCCTCTGGTCTCTGATGAGCTGGGATAGGCTCCAGCAGACCCCTGTGACCCTGCAAAGGATAAAGCGGGTATAGACAATGGGTGGATGGATGGATCTGCACAGCCAGCAAATACTCAAGTATATGAAAGTTAGGGAGAGCATTATCAAAGAAAGTACAGAGCTGCTACTTTTTTTTTCAAGATGTTTTGTATTTCGAGTGAACTTTATTCAAGCTGTAGACAGGAAAGGGGTAGAGAGAGAGAATGGGGACGACATGAAGCAAAGAGCCGCAAGCCGGGACTCAAACCTGTGACCGCTGCAGGAGGACTGTAGCCTCAAAAGGGGACCTATTATGAAATGTTTCAACATATATAAAGTGGTCTCCCCTCAGCCTGCCAACTCAGAGAAGGAGGAAAGCAACCAAATTCTGCAGTGTCTATACAGCCGCCCGGATGAGCCGTCCAGTGTGATGTGGATCTACGAGCCGTTCAGATTCTGCGCATTTTCGTTACGTAACCAAAATGCAAACCACGCCCACAACTATAAAACCGTGTAATTGCATGCGAGCATCCGACTATCGCAGCACTGCATGACATCGGACGCTCTCTGTCCATCTCCCTCCAGCAGCTCCCACTTTATTGAGGTTTCTGTAGTGAAATGAGGAGGAATCATAGAGATAACTTCTCATTTCAACTAACTGGATCAGCCGTTCCTCATCCCTGACTGTTTCCTACAGCGCTTTCAACCGGTTTTCAACGCGAGCAACAGGAAGAGAATAGAAGCAGGGCGTCCGACAAATGTTCAGCGCAAAACGGCGCGGTGCGTCACACTGCGCAGCGTCACTGCGGCCAGCTAGGACAGTCCAATAGAAAATAAAGCAATGGAATTGATTTTGTCGCTGACGCTCGCTCGCATCGCATGCATGACACGGTGTAAAGGCGGATTTATGGTTCCGCGTTACACCAACGCAGAGCCTACGCCGTACCCTACGGCGTAGGGTCTGCGTCGATTTAACACAGAAACATAATTCAGGCTTAACTCCGCCATTTTTTCGTAGCGGTATATCGCGTCATTCAGGCAGCCAATCAGCACAGTGCCTCATTATCATAGCCCCGCCCACTCAGAATCCCTCATAGAGAAGGAGGTTAGAAACGGTAAAGATAAAGACATGGCCCAGAGTCTGAATTTCTAATTTATATAGAAAAAACAATCAAAAGCTTGTTTATAAGACATTCAAGGCCTGTTTAAAATAGACATTAAATGCCATAATAGGTCCCCTTTAACCACTGTGCCTAAACTTCAGATGCAATGCATTAAAAAGGTCCGGTCACCTTTATCATTCATTTTCGGTTGATGCAAACTAATTGAAATGAAGTCTTCCATGTTCGTATGCATGGTCTTTCTTTAAAATGAATTTCCTGAAACACTGAGTCCGTATAAAAAAATGCAACTGTTGAAATCCTTGGTGCAGACTTTAACAGTGCTCTTGGGAGACTCTCAGGACACTCATTCTCTGTTTACCATGTATAGATGGGACCAATTTCTAGACAGATTGCGGCTGGCAGATGGAGCTACAGCTGGGTGTGTTGAAAAATCTATCTTTGTGTAAGCTCCCTGGCTTATTGGCAAATGATCTTGTATTATCAGGGTAATATTCTGTGCCATTTGGAAGGGCTGATAATGCATTTGTTTTCAGCTGTTTTCTATGTATGTTGGTGGTGAAGGAAAGTAGTTGAAAATCCCTTCCGGGAGATCCAGATGGCAGGATAGGCAGGTGAATTAGCCTGACCGCCACATTGGGATCTCTCATAAGAGAGCTTGTGGGCCTTAAAAAGGTATGAGACCCCCAGTGGGAAACAAAATGCAAAATGTAAGCATCCTTCAGCATGAGTCCTTAAAAAAGACTGAAATGGTTCACAGTATGTTTTATAATAAATTGCATAGAATATGTTAAAACGTACTGGTTTATCCAAGGTAGTTCATAGTAGCTAGAGTTTGGCATTTGATAGAAGAAAAATAACATTCAACCAGTATTGTACCTTGGAAAAATGTACTTCCAATTCACCATTAGCAATTTGACATTTTTCTTTTTGAATAACAAGGAATTTATCTGTGTGCATTAAAACTTTCAAGACGGCTGTTGAAAGACAAATCCATCCTCACTCTCTTATATAAACAAGAAAACTTACATCTGCTTCAGGATTAAACTCCATATAAAAAAGGATATTTTTTTCGCCAATCTTGACACTAACCAAAACTAGCATGAAACAACAAAGTGCTGTACTCTTTTAAAAAAAATTATTGAAACACATCACGTCATGTTACATGACCTTTACAAATAGATGCATGTTTTTTGTATCTTTTAAATAAATAAACATGTGAACAAATAAGTAGAAAGTCATGCAAAACTTTATACCACCCATCACCCCAGTTGGTCTTCCTTTGCCAAACATAAAATCTCAACAACCACCTTACATTTGTACAGTCATGTTGATGTAATATCATAGCTGGACAGAAACACAAAAAGGGTTGTTTCCTCCTACACTGTATGGGTTGTAGTTATATTATCGAAATATGAGATAAGAGGCTAGCATGTAGTATAGAATTTCTCATTAGGTCAGTCTGCCAAGATTGTTCTGCTGGGGGTTTAGGCAACTTCCAGTGTAGAAGGATGCACCTATTGCAAGCTTCACTACTGCCAGGGAAAATGTTTGCTAGTTTTGCTTTGCTGCAATAAATTCTGTGCAGCACTTTGAATTGTATTAAAGGGGACCTATTATGAAAAACACGTTTTCTCACAGTCCTAGTCTTGTCACTCATACCACTACCAAATGACATCGAGAAAACATAACCAAGTAAGTGAGTATATGAAGCCAGCCATACTGAAAACGGTGGGTATTCATGACATTTGTATCCCCAAAGTGTGACCAACACTACCCCCCAGAAAAAAAATACATTACAAATTCTCAGCAGCATTAGAACAGTCTGCAGGTGTTCCAAAAGCCTATGTTCGTCCTTCAAAGCGAGCTGCAGGTCTACAGCACAATTACACTTAACAATAAAGTAGAGTATGTCCTCTTATCCAACATAAGAAGCAGTAGGAGTTTGCCCTCAATATTCAACATGCATTACACGTGCATCTGTAATAAAACACCCTGTAAAGTTAAACTTAACTCTAGATGTGCCTCAATTCACTCAACATTTCAGAGCACTTGGAACCAGATGTCACATTTAACTTTTAATAAAGCAAAACATGAGTAAGGCAGATTTATTGTGTGAGCTCAGCGCCAGCTTTCACTGTTAGTGTTAGTATCAGAACTTTCAGCAGATTGGCATCTTCTAACCTTGTCATTCCCCACTAGTTAAACAGTTAATATTCTCATAGCTACCGCAGCTGGAGTATCAAATAAATTATTGTTGCCGTTGACAGTGATGCAAAGACAGGCCGGGTAGCGCAAGGAAAACAGGATCTTGTTACTGTTAAACTTGTTGTCATCTCTCTGCAACCTTGCCCAGCGGAGCACCCGTTCCTTGTCCATGCCGTAGGAATCTGACCAAGATGGTTCGGGGACGTTGTCCCGCCGCGGGCTTGGGGGCAGGTATACGGTGTGCCCTGTCTAGCTCTGGTGGTTGAGGGAAGATTTCATTCCCGAAAACTGTGAAATTTAGGGCCAGTCCCAATACACCCCCTAGCCCTACCTTTCAGCCCTACCCCTAAATTTTGTGCGTTCCTGTGACGGTAGTGGTGGCCCAATTCCTCTTTGCATGTAGGGCTAGTGGGCATAACGAGGGGTAGGGGGGATGAATCTAGCCCTTCAGAGCGAGGGATTTCAGATGCTGACTTCGCAACGTAGGGCCAGAAAAATTTCCCAGAATGCTTTATGTCATCATTTGCAGACTAAATCAAACAAAAAAAGATGGCAGACATTTCTAATTTTTAGTGAATAAAATCAATATTTTGAGTTAGTTTCTGCATAAAAATGCATTTTGATTACATTTCTAGCGAGAAATATATATTTTACCTTCATAATATTCACTCAGTGAATGTACACTACATCACTACATGTACATCACTGGCTTGCTCGTTGTTGCATTGTATCTTCAGATCTCGCCAGAATAAAGGCTGATTTATGGTTCCGCGTTACACCAACACAGAGCCTACGGCGTAGGTTACACAGCGACGCGCACTGTACGATTGTAGGTGGCACTGGCCCTGGTAGGCGCCCACGCTCCCCCGCCGGCCATCCAAGTTGACGGTGGCTGGCCCACCGAGCCGGGCCAGGGCCCCACCGCACCTCCAGGAGTGCCCCCGGCGCCGCCGGAGCCCCCAGGCGGAGGGGGAAATGGCACAACATCCTTCCATTCACACTGACGACATAAGACATAGACACCTGACTGTCCCCCCGCTGCACTCGCCTGCGCACCCCCCGGCCAGGGGAGGCCTGCGGCCCCCGCCCAGCGACGACGGACCAAGGCAGCAATGCCCCCCCAGCCCAGACAGCAAACGTTTTCCAAAGTTCTCACCCTTCGGCTTCAGACTGTTCTGTCATCTATCGTTGGGCTAGACCAGACTGGTTCTATGTCAGGCCAACAATCTTTTCACAACACCTGTTTCTGTAATATGCTGATTTACAGAGCTCTGAGGCTCAAGAGCTTGGAGACATCACCGGTTCTGGTTACATTAGTCCTGACCCACAATTAAGTGTACCCTTGGTGGCAAGTTATTGACAGGGCCAGCTCAACATGCCACCCCTCGTCAGTAATTGTAAAAAGGACAGGCGACTAGATTTGGGTGTTAAATGCAGGGATTCGCCAATGTAAAAGGGCTACTCAAGCTTTCCAGCCCATTGCTTCCCCAAATAGTTCACTACTCAAGACCTCATTGAAACAGTGAGTACTGCCATCTGCTGTTCAAATTAATATATGACATACCAACCCACATACAATGCCATATTATCCTAATCTGTGCTGAAATGTATGAATAACATTAGAATGCAGTAGCAATAACCAAATCCAGGCACATGACTTTGTTCTTAATTAAGCAGGTTTGACCCAACTACCCTCAAACAGGTGTATGGCAATGCAGGGCAAGGCACGTTTATTTGTATAGCACTGTATTGAATTGTATTTCATATACAAGACAATTCAAAGGGCTTTACACAAAAACATTTTGAAAGATGTATTAAAATGTTTAAAAGCAGAATTAAAGACAATTAAAGAAAGAATTAAACAAATTAGATGCAAGAAAATGGCCCTATAAAATAAAGTAAAGGTTACAGTGCATTGTGGTGGATTACTGAAATGCAGCAGTAAATATATAATATCTAACATTCAAGTCGTCTGACTACGCAGCCTACATCAGTACTTCTACAGCTATTCTTCTACGTTTTATTCACAAACCCACTAATGCGTTAACTCAGCAACTAAGTGATAACTCGCTAAAAATGCCAACCCATCCACAGTGTGGCACGAGATTCAAAGAATTGCAGTGGGAAAGCAATATGTTACATGAACCAATGACGTAATTGGGACAAACCGAGGCATCTTTTGCCACCAGTTGCGTGATTTCCCAAATTGAGTTAAAGGAGCATGAGGCAGGATGGAGGCAGGATTTATAAAAATAATTCGTATACATTTTAAGTTTTCTAGTAATAATGTCAGATGAAGCGTTCCAAACCAAAAAGAATGAGCCCTCTAGTGTATCTCTCCGTTGCCTTGAACAGGCTGTGTGCTGCAAAATGTGCTGCAATTCCGGGCCGGAATTTCCCGCGCTGTGACGTCACATGACGCTGCATGCGCGTTCTCTCCACGTTCTCCCGTGCCGGCTTCGCTGTTGGCTGCAGTACCCCCAACGGCCGTCGTGGTGAAGGGTGGCGCTAGAGAGTCTAATTTCTTAAAAGGAGCCTCATGCTCCTTTAATGATGCCTTGAAATCATGTCATGTAGAGATTAAACATGTTAACACATTCAGAGAGCATATGTGTTTTATTGTGTATCCTTTCAATGTCATGAAAATGTAAAATAACACCACAGAACTTGAAAACCTTAACATGTTTCTACATTTTATTCAGCAGTAAATCAACTTATAACAGGGCAAACAGCACTTTTTTTTTTTTTTTTTGCCAAACAGCACTTTTACCAGCGCATGAGCGGGTCTACGTCTCCTGCTACAGGACTATGTATCTATTTTACTTAGCATCCTGCCAGCTGCCAATCAAAGTGTATGGCTTGTTTTGCGGCACACATAACTCTGTAGCATGCAGCTAACTACAAAATGAAGCTGTGTAACTTTCCATTCTGCAAAACAACTCCATGGCAGAAAGCAATAAGGGTTTTGTCAAGCAGGGTGAAGAAAAGACAATGTAATAATAGAGTAAGAGCTCAAACACGAGTCAATACTGGACCAACGTACACTTGTATGACTGACTGGAACAGACAAAGAGCTGCAGGATGGACGGACACCTAACTTTGCTGCCATTGGATTAGTAAGTCACATTTATATTTCTTACTATTTATATGTTGAACTTTTGAGTCAGGTATTAGATATTAGTTTGGGTTATAGCTGTTTACGGGATCGCTGGTTCCAAGTATTATGTTTGTAAATGTTGTTATTAGATAAGACAATGCTTTCAATGTTTCAGTAGTTAGCAGGGTCTTTGCTATTTTTACTACGAGTTAGGTTAGTGTTTTGTTTTTTAATCATCTTTGAGTTCGTAGTAATTAGCTGCGACAGGCTCCAGCAGACCCCCGTGACCCTGCAAAGGATAAAGCGGGTATAGATGGATGGATGGATGGATGGATGAGTTAGTAGTTATCACATAGCCGATTACATTGTTTTATACAATTGTTACAGAATCAGAATCAGATTCTTTGAGGCTGGATACTATAAACAGTTTTTTTTTTCTTTTGATGCTAGCAGACACATAACCTCCATCTTCATCTCCATCATGGCCCTGGAGAAGGTGAGCCAGTTGGTACTGACTGTGATTAACAGAGGTGAAAGCATTTTTTTTTACACTTTTATATCTTTTCAGCTGTGGTTGTAGCTAAAGTCTATGACTCTGATGCAGAACTTAGGTAGGTTGGTTATGTAGAACTTAGTAGGCTGCAGATAACAGCTGTACTGAAGCAGAAGCGTCATTGGTCATGACGGTGGTCATTGGAACTTGTAACTTGTAACAAGTCCAGAAACATGTTTTAGTTAATTCATTTTCTAGCAGTCTGGAAAAGGAGCATATTGACTGCTGTTATGTAATCGCACACATTTTTTTGTCGATGCCTTTAATTTATTTTTGGTCTCCAGTCTCAATTGGCTCATTTACGTTCAGGTAATTCTGCTCCACGCCACTAGTTTTTCTTCACTGTTGAGTTTTTTTACCGTCGGTAAGCATCCCCCTGTTTTAATACAAGAAAATGGAAGAGGGCGGTGAGTCTGAATCAAGTATGTCGACTTCTAGAAAAAGGCTGAAAGAGTGATACAGTTGTTTGTACACTTGAAGTACAATTACCATATTTGGATGTTAAGCAGGCTACCCAGGCTTCCAAATTCTTGAGTTGCGTTCAAAATAAAATGAACACAAATTAAGTGGTAATCATTTGATTTTTGGGGAAATTAGTCATATAGATTAGTCAAAAATAATTTGTTAAAAATTGTTCATTGGCAGCACCACTGTACCAGGCTGGTAGAGTGAAGGAAGCAGACTGAATGAAAGAGTTTATAATTCCTGTTGTTGCTGGTGGCCTTTGCTCCATGTCTGCTACCAACACATCTGGACAACTGCTGAACCACTGCCTAATGACACTAAGCCGTAGATAAACCAAGGTAATTGTAATCGGATTTATGAGATGTCTAATTGGATCCCATAAACATGGGATCAATCTAGAAATGTTTTGTTAAAAGCCAGTTTGGGTTTGAACCTAAAACCTGGTATTTTGGCAGATCTGTCTACAGTACAAAAATACATTCCAATTGTGTTTCAGATATCTATCAGTTACATGCCAGACCTGCTGATGATTATTTCCAGGAGGATGAAAACTAGAAAAGACCTTCCCAGTCGTGGTGTGGGGTATTGGATTTGTTGCTCCAACTCAGCCACCAACCACCTATGAACTTGTGAGAAGAAATGTTTCATGGTGAGAAAATGGTCTCTAAACTCTCAAAAACAGTAACTTTGTACAAATCTATGAAAAGTAATAATCCCATCATTGATTTTGCATTGTTTATATTAGGGCTGTCAGTTTAGCACGTTAATTAGATTAATTAATTACACTGATAATTAACGCGTTATGAAAATTAACGCAATTAATTAGGAGTGGCAAAATGCGTGAGCATTTTAAATTTGTCCCATTGAGGGACCCGTAGTTCACTTGGCAGTACCAGGTCACTTCCCTCCTGCTGCTGGTCAAACTAACAAAGCAGTGACAGACCTGGACGACTCAGGGGAGACTCAGCAAATCTTTGTTAGGACCTTTAAACGGCAAGTTTATGTATAAAAAGAAAGAAGACGGGACTATCAACAAGAACGCAGTGATTTGTACATTTTGTATAAAATAACTTTCCTATCAGCGGAGCTGCTCCAGCCTGAATTATCATTTAAACGCTAAACATGTCCGGACAAGTTCCACTGTAAACGTTACAGGTTCTAGAACTTAAATTGCTGTGTTGAGTCAGCTTTAGTTTTAATTTTGAATTGAGAGTCTGCTTAAGTGCCTATTTGAGACTCAGCCTTATTTTATTTCTGAATTTTATTTATTTAACTGTATTTGCATTGCAGTTTTGAATAATAGACCTGGCCTAATTGGTTTGCTGATGTGCTTGAGCTTTTTCTTTTGAATTTCATTTAAGAAACACATTTCACCAATAAAAATGTGGATTTCAAGTCTTCTCTTCTTATTGTATTGTATTGTATTATTATTGATGCTTTCGGTCTGAATCCACAGTAAAGCCTGAAGAGCTTTGAAAAACTGGTTTCAGACTTCCACTCTATTTGTCTACAAACATTGGACACGACCGCTCCTTTACAGGGCCGGTGCACCAAACCTACACCCGAGCCCTGGCTCAATGAATTCACTCGTGCTGCCAGGCATGAATGTAGGAGACCGGAGCACAGGTGGAAAAAAAGGACAGGCTACATGTTTCTTTCGGTATTCTCAGAGAGAGCCTATTGTGCTATCAGACAACTGTAAAAGCTGAGAAGAATAAACTCCCAGACATAATTGTAAGAACCCCAGCGTTTGATTCAAAACCATAAATATTGTCCTTGATGCTTCCAAATCTGTTGGTTTTGACTGAAATCTGTGAAAGTTTCCTCCACTTCACTGATAAAATCCTGTCAACTAGAGCCTGTATCTTTCAGCCTTCCTATGACCCTTCTATTTTTTGCACTTTTGGAAAAAAAACTATTGAATACTCTATGATATCTTCTTTCCCACTAGCTGAATATCCAGACTGAAACTGGGTGTATCTTAGTCACCAAGAATAAGACCTGAGAGATGAGCTAGATTTCAGTAGATTTAACTAAGCAGTTGCATGCAAATGGATCAGAACTTACATTGGGTGTCTCGATGCAGAAATGATATAAAACAAAGGGAAGCATAATGATTTTAAAGCATAAACGATGATTCATCCTTATGATTCTGATAAATAGAGCTAATCTTTTTGGGGCAAAGTATCAGTCTGCACACTCTGTAAAGGCCAAGGCTGTAAATGCTTATCACAGTAGTTTTGGTTGAATCCAAGTGGCCAAGGCTAAATTTTCCATCACACACTACTCATCTATTTTTGATCAGTTTGAGCCGAGTTTGTCCCTCTCTTTTTTAAAGGACAGAGTTAGTCACATGAAGCCCTCTGGTTCCCCTGCAGATTCCATCCCACCTCGCTTGTTTAAGGAGGTACTTGCTACTATTGGACCAAGTGTACTTGAGATTGTCAATACTAGTCTTTCCTCTGGCACAGTACCAGGGGGTTTTAAACACACAGTTGTACGGCCTCTACTTAATAAAACAGGCCTACTCTCTGTTCCAATTTCACTCGTATCTCCAACCTCCATTTATTTCTAAAATATTAGAGAAAGTTGTCTACAACCAGCTTTTACCATTCTTAAAGCACAATGGTATCACTAAGCCATTCCAGTCTGGGTTAAAAGCCCTCCACAGTAAAGAGTTCACTTTTGAGGGTTTCAAATGATATATTTTTGTCACCAGACTCTTGAAAGTTTGTTGTTTTAGTGTTTTCAGATTTGTGCGCTGCATTTGACACCATTGACCACAGCATTTTAATTTCTCGTCTTGAGCACGTTACGGGTGTCGCCCTTAATTGGTTCCGGTCCTACCTAACTAACAGGAGTTTCTGTGTAAAAGTCGACAGCTTTACGTCTTCCACAGTTCCTCTTCCACATGGGGTCCCCTAGGGGTCAATCATTACCTGCCCCCCCTCGGCTCTGTTTTTAGGAAACATGGCATTTCATTTCATTTTTATGCTGATGATTGCCAGATCTATATTCCCTTGGTACAAAACACAGTCCAGCAACTCACACACTGCCTTAAAGGGCCTTGAATGTCTTAAAAACAATCAAAAGCTTGTTTTATCTACATGAATCAGAAATTCAGCCTCTGGGCCATGTCTCTATTTTTACCACCTTCTCTATGACCGATTCTGAGGGGAGGGGCTATGATAATGAGGCTCTGCGCTGATTGGCTGCCTGAATGACGTGTAGCAGGGGAGGGAACAAAGCCTCTCCGGGGAGAAGAGCCGGCTGCGTACACAAAGCGTGTCCCATGCGAGCGAGCTTCGGCGACAAAATCAGTTCCATTGCTTTATTTTTTTTGTATTGGACTGTCCTAACTGGCCGCGAGTTTAACGGTTTCAGTGTGGACAGAGAGCGTCCGATGTCACGCAGCTCAACGTGATAGTCGGACGCTCGCATGCAGTTATGACACGCTGTAAACGAATCTTAAAGCCTGAATTACGGTTCTGCGTTAAATCGACGCGTACCCAACGCCGTAGGCGGAACCATAAATCAGCCTTTAGTTCCTTGAAGAGGGAACGGGTCACCTCGTCTTCAAAGTAATTCACACAGGAAGATTTAATTGAATCCTAAACAGGTACACCACAGTTATTTACTCCGATTCCTCATCACTTCATTTCTTATGTTACAAGACAAATTAATCATGTTAACTGTAAATAAATCACAACACTGAATGTTCACAAATGGCAACTTTATTGTTAAAAAAAAAAAATAAGTTGTATATAAATAACATGTATGCACTATTGCTGGCTCAAGGAAGGACCGTGCGTCTTCTGGAGGTGTTGTTGAACAGATTCAGGTGCTTGGAAGATCTGAAACCATGAACAGAAGAAAAATGTTTTACTAATAGAGCTGAGTGAGTGGCTCCGTTAGGGAACACTGGAGCCACCGGGGCTACTCACCGGTCCGGTCCGTGAGCAGCCCCGGTGCTCCGGAGCTAAGCTAAATACTTAGCCCATGCAAAGATCATACTTGTAGACAAACATAAATAACATTAAAAAAAACACTGCAGAATTTGGTTGCTTTTCTCCTTCTCTGAGTTGGCAGGGTGAGGGGAGACCACTTTATATATGTCAAAGCAAGAAAAAACGTGTTTAATAGGTCCCCTTTAAGGACATTAAAGCCTTGCTGTATTTTAACGTCCTTAGTCTAAATGAGAATAAGAGAGAAGTTATGATGTTTGGACCCAGTTGCTCTCCCCCGCCCAAACTAGATCTTGGCTCACTGTCATTTTGTCTTAGGGACTGTGTCACCAATCTGGGGGTTAAGTTGGAATCTGATTTTACATTTGAGAAACAGATCAGCAGTGTTGTTTAGAAAAGTTTCAACTTCGCCAAATAGCAAAGGTATCCTAGCGTCCTCTCACTGGCTCCCTGTGCACTACAGAATTCATTTTAAGCTTTTGTTATTTGTTTTTAAACTTTTGAACAACCTTCCTGCACCATATCTATCTAATCTGCTTCAGCCTTACTGCCCACCCCAATCGCTAAGATCAGCTACTGCTGACACTCCCTGAAACAAGGCTGAAGCTCAGAGGTGACAGAGCGTTCACCGCTGCTGCTCCCAACATTTGGAACAAGTTACCTTTGAGTGTTAGTGTTAGGCCTCCTCTCCTCCTGTTTTTAAATCTCTTTTAAAAACACACTTTTATGCCTTGGCTTTTAACACAGTGATCTTATCTTGTATGGCACCTTAAAATGCACCTGCGTGTTATTTTATTTTTTGTAGGTTTGTGTTTTTATGTATTTTTTAAGTTATTTTCTTAACCTACTTTTGTTGTAATGTACAGTACTATGGCTACGCCTGTGGTGTTTAAAACGTGCTATTCAAATAAAGTTGATTGATTGATTGATTGATTGATTGATTGATTGATTGATTGATTGATTGATTGATTGATTGACTGTGCATGCATCATGCATACATATACATACATATATATATACATTAAATAAATATGTATGTATGTATGTATGTATGTATGTATGTATGTATGTATGTATGTATGTATGTATGTATGTATGTATGTATGTATGTATGTATGTATGTATGTATGTATGTATGTATGTATGTATGTATGTATGTATGTATGTATGTATGTATGTATGTATGTATGTATGTATTTCCAAAATAACCATGCAGTCTGTCCTGTCTAGATCCGGAGCATTAATCACCACCTAAGACCTGTGGGTCAGTCATGTTTGGGATGAAAATAAAAATAAAAGTCTTTTGAACTGTGACTTTCAGTGAATCTCCTTATTGTCCACAAATGGTGTTCCTCCAACAAAAAAAGCTTTCTTCTTATCCTACCACACTTCCGTGATCTTTGGCCAAAGCCGTTTTCACATTTTCTCTATCTTCTTGAGCAAGGTATTCTTTAAAGCAAATATTACTCTCTGAAATACGAAATATGTTTTGGAAAATTTGCACACTATTTCTCAGAGATTTTTGTTGCTGCAGGTAAATGCTAAAAACGTTTGTGCCACAGCGTTATGTGTAATTTACTCCGGAAAATGAATATGCTCTAAATTAAGTCCTCCTTAACTTCCTTAACCGCTTCTTTTCACCAGGCAGGGTGGGGTTTCTCCAGCCGGACGTAGCGTGTAGAAGGATCACGTTATTCTAGCCAGATCCTCCCCACCCCATCTGGCTCCCCGGCTGCCCAGAGGGGGCAGTGTACATTAGCTACCCAAGGGAACACGGGGAGAACATGCAAACTCCACACTTTGGCAAGGAGGCTTTCCATGGAGAAACAAACTTCGCTTTTATGTTTTGACAGCAAGTTGTTTGACATTACCACTTTTTTATTTGGCCACCAAAGATTCTTTACTTGACCAAAGCTAGAGAAAAGCTGATTGAACTCCATGGGGGGGGGCTTAGAGGAGGCGCCACTTTCAAATCTTGCTAGCTCTCAGAAGTTGCATAGAATAACTTTAATACCTCCGATTGTTGCTTCACAACATCAAGGGCTCCTGTGTGTTTGGTGAGAGCTTTAGCTGATGGATGCTCAGCAGCAATGCTCCGGTTCTTCTTCGCAATATCAGACACTATGTCATTGGTAAAAGTACTTGGTAAGAGTACTTTTGTGTTTTTGCTGCAGAAGCATTTCATCTCATTCACAATACCCAATTACTGGAGCCGGGAGCAGATTAATGACAAAAATCCCCTTTCTCTCTGTCAAATACCATCACTACATGTCCAACACAAACAGTGTAACCAAATGAGAAGTATCAAATCCCAGTTCTTTTGACCGCTTGTACTTAGAGTATACATTACGCTATCAGGTGGCTATGAAATCAGAGAATGGACACAACGACCCTTGTTCAAAGTAACACAACACAAAGTAATACTGCTCTAGTTTTTGAGACCTGCAAACAGTATTGGTTACTAACTGACCAGCACACTCAAACACAGAACCATCTGGCAGTGAATTGATAATGCTAACCCCTGCATCATAATCATGCTCCCTTCAGTTGTGTAGTCAAGAAGGTAAAGTTGGTTTGGTATGGTTCACCAAGTAAAAGTAATAGTGACTCCAACCACTTAATTTTCCACTATTTTACAGAAAAATTACAGGTCTGCAGTTAAAAAATGAAGATCCAGTATGTTCATTGAATTGAATATTCATTGAATATTATTGGTGTTTTCCTAAAACAGTATTTGGCTACAGTAAACCACCAGTAGTTACTATTGAGCATTGTGCCATTTAGTATACTCAAATAAATAACTTCTATTTCAGGGAGTCTTTTGCATCATTCTCTTGTCTCCTTACTCTGCATTCACACTGAAAGCGTCAAAAATCGCCTGACGCCAGCATCACGCTGCTTGGTGCGTTCACACTGAAAGCTGCATGTACTGTCGACGGCTGCAGTGGGCGCTGCTTGAAACTGCGCTGCAGAACTGGAGAGAACAGTGTATATAGCCTACACATATACCGTGCACATCTTCAGTTTCCTATTTCACCATAGATCACACTTTGGGAAGGCTTCTTTATATTTTAGTGTTATTTCCGCGTAGATAAGAGTGAGTTTGATGCTCCTTAACAAGTTTGGTCCGCGAATCAACATCAACCATCAGCGAGCCCTTGCTCCCGGTGAAGGCTGATTTATGGTTCTGCGTCACACCAACGCAGAGCCTACGGCGTAGGGTACGCGGCGACGCACAGCATACGGTTTGCGTCGCCGCGTACCATACGCCGGCGATGTAACGCGGAACCATAATTCAGGCTTGAACTTGCAGTCTGTCTGCGGTGATCACTGACACACCGGGTCGGACCGGATTTGGTCATGATGTTTAAACTGTGTTTTGTGATTAATTTTTATTATTTTGCGTTGGATCAATGTAGCAAATAAAATCGTTCAGACCATCCAGCTCCTCAACCATCAAGATACGTGTTTCATGTGAGCAGTTCAGGTAAAAACGGCGGTCAAATTAGCAAAAATGTCAGTTTGCCGGATGAAATATATTAATTCCTGATAAAATAAGTTTGTTAGTGCACAGCTCTGCTCATGTGTGCATGTGAATGAGTGTATGTTTGTGTGTACATGAAAGTACAATCTGCATTGAGGCTTCTTGCTTCGGGAATCCCGGGCTGTGATTGGACGCTGCCTCGGCGTCGCCGCTGCTTATTTGCATAAAGTTGAGATTTTTCAACTTCGAATTGACGCTCTGCTCCGGCTGCTCCCGACGCCCCCGCTGCCTCTGCTGCTCTCGCTGCTCCTGCTGCCTCTCGACGCGCGTTTTCATAGAAAATGAATGGCAGCCGGCTGCCTATGTGAATGCATGGTGAGGCATGTGTTTTGTTGACAAAAAGCGGTTTGGAGACTAGATAGAATTGTTAGATTAATGAATGTCGGTGCATGAGCACCTGTCAGCCAGCAGTCACAAGGTGTTTTTAGATTAGACACCCTTACTTTCCCTGGATGACTAACTTGTGTTTAATGTGCACTAAATGAAATTGAAATGAATGTTATGCTGGTACTGGTGAGGCTAGAGGACTTAAGTGGTACTGTGTAACATGACGGCCCTGCTGTCTGTTTAGTCGACCTCGATGGCTTCACCAACATCAGATGACCAGGCTGATGCGGCGCTGGGTGCAGGAGATTGAACAGATGCCCAATTCATGCTACCCTGCATACAACTGGATTTGCCCTCCCCCCAGGAACATGTTTCACGTATGAAAATCGGAATATGACCAGTCCAGTCTTCCTCTGCCAGTCCTGCCATTGTAGCTGCTGACCACATAGAACTTCTTTCTTGGGCTGTTTAATTTGTTGATGACCTAAGTTTTGTTTCTCGCAAAGCTGCTGTCTTTCAATTTAGTCTTTTAATCTTTTACGGAGTGTAGCACGTTTTGTAGTTCAAATAGTACAACAGTCTACTGTGCAATCTGCCATTAGAGGTGCATAAACTTTAGCTCCCTATTCCACTTCTGTACAACAATAATGTTGATGCGTGATGATTAGCGTTTGTGTGATGGGGCACTGCTAAAAGAGTTAAAAACTCCAGATTTAGCAATAAAGTTATATAGATGAACAGCATGCTTAAAGCTAACACACTTTAAGTGTTGAGACTTCAAATGATCCAATTTGGAATGTTTCCATCATTAAATACCTAATGTAACCGAAAAAAGTAAAGGAAACATTAATTATAGGTTCTAAGCAAAATTGAAATTAATGGGTGTACCCTGCTTTTTGCGCTATGAGAGTTGGGTCTTACCCCCCCCACCCCACCCAGCTCTTATCAGGATGGAGCAGATATAGGAAATGGATGAATGGATAGATGCATACAATTGGAATTGAAGTGTTTAAATGTAAAAGGTGAGTATGATACAGAGCACTGAGTTGCAAACTAGGGATTTTTCCAGACAAGAAAAAAAGTTATTGTCCAGGACTGGTTCCAGGACTGGTTTATGTAATTTTCTGAAACCAAGGATTCCTCATTGTGCGGCTCATTGTTGCAAGTCTGGACAGTATGTGTTTGTCTTTTATTTTTAAAAAAAGCGGACTAAGAGGGTACAGGATTCAGAGTTGGGATCACTTGTCATATGAAAAGGCCTGATACAGTGTAATGAAGGGTAGCATGGCTTGTTTCAATTTGCTGCTCTGATGCTTTAAGTCTTTAATCTTCAGTGCTGAATGTTACTGAGATACTGTAAAACTGCTATGAGTATTAGTACAGCCTCCACTACTGTTCTATGTGTACTTTGTGATTTACTCTCCAGCATTCAAAACACGAATTGAGTTCAGACTTGATTGTAACAATCATGTCTGTACTGAAACTTGAAGCAATCAAAAGCACAATATGGCCAGTCACGAGACGTTTAGATTAGACCCCGTTGTGGTGGCTGTCTGCGCTGGGGGGGCATTGCTGCCTTGGTCCTCCGTCGCTGGGCGGGGGCCAAGTGCCCCTGCGGATGTGGGGACTCCGTGACCCTTGGGGTGTCCGCCGGGGTGGCCTCGGGGGGGGGGTGGGGCCGGGTCCGGAGATCTGGCCTCCCCTGACCGGGGGGTGCACGGGCGGGCGCGGCGGCGGGGTGGCGCCATTCCCAGGTATCTATGTCTTATGTTGTCAGTATGAATGGAAGGATGTTGGACCGTTTCCCCCTCCGTCTGGGGGCTCCGGCGGCTCCGGGGGCGCCCGTGGAGGTACGGTGGGGCCCTGGCCCGGCTCGGGGGGCCGGCCCCCGTCTACTGGATGGCCGGTGGGGGGACGCGGGTGTCTTATCAGGGCCAGCTTTGCTGGTCCTGCCTCCTGGCTTCGGCCTCCGCTCCCCCTCTTGTCCCCCCTACACGATTCATACGCACATAGGCGAAAGGCGGGGGGTCCGGGTCGTGGGGGGCACTGTCCCGCGTGGCCCGGCACTCCCCGCCTCACGGTTTTAACAGCAAACTAGACACTGCACATTCAACACTTTATAAATACACTTGACAAGGACACGTAGTTCGGGAGGGGGGGGGGGTCGGTGTCAATCGATACTTGGCCCTCCCTCCTCCCTGTTTTTATGGCATTAATCACATGCACTCAACACAAGGGGCGGGAGGGGGTCCCACATCACCCGCGTTCCCTCACCGGCCTGGGCCTCGGACGGGTGGGTCGGGTTACCCGGGCCTGGCGGGGCCCGCCGTGCAGCCTGGGGTGCCTTCTGGCGGTGCTGGACCCCCCCGGGGAGGGGGAAACGGTGCGTGATTGTATGTCTGTGTCGGTGAGAATGCGGTATGGAAGGGTCCTGCCATGGAGGATTTGAGCCTCCATTGGCAGGACATCAAAAACTTAATAATTTATCAATATTATATTATACAAAGATGGTTATTATTATTACTATTATTATTATTAGTATTATTATTATTATTATTATTATGTATAGTATATTATATTATTATTAGTATAGGTATCGGATAGGTGAATGGATGAATGAATGGGATGCCTAGGTCTGGGGCCCTCCGTTGTCGGGCCTGCGCGGGTGTCGCCTTGTTGGGGGGTTCCCTCTCTCCGGGCCCGTCTCCGGTCCCCCCCGCTGCCTCTACGGCGGGGCGCCCCTCTGGTCTTGGAGGGCCACTTTCGTGGGGGACGGGTGCGCCTGCCCGCGTCGGCGGCCGGGGCGGCTCTGTCTCTCCGGGCAGGCTGGCCCCCTGCCGGGTGGGGGTCGTTGGCCTGAAGGGTGAGGGCCTCCTGGCCGCGTGTCCGGCCCGGACCGGGTGGCCGGGGATTGCCTGGGTCGCGGTCCGCCGCCGCGGGATCCCTGGCTGCTTCTTTCCGCGCCGTGGGGGCCCCGCCCGCGGGCCCCCTCGGCCGCCGCCGGGCGGGGGGGGGGCCTCGCAGGCGGTGGGTTGCCTCCCTCCTACTTCTCCCCTCTGTGGGGTTTGCCGGTGGCCTGGGTTCCGGGCTCTTCCTTGTCGGCCTCTGGTCTCGCGGGTGGCGGGGTCGCTCCCCCCCCTCCCCCACTATAGATACACTTCAGGTGGAGCTTTGTTTGGTTTATTACACACACACACACACACACACACACACACACACACACACACACACACACACACACACACACACACACATACACACATATAGTCATTTAGTCACATGCACACACACACACACACACACACACACACACACACACGCATGATCATATACATACACACACACACACACATAGACATACACACTGGCTTGTTCACCTGCATGCTGACTCTAGTTTTTGGGTTTAGGTAGCGGTAGCGATAGCTTAGCTCAGACTGTGATCAGATCTCAAGATTTAGGTCGATTGCTGTTCGTGTTTTGGTTGGCTCCGTGCCGGTTTCGTGCTTTGTTTGTGGTTTTTTGTTGCAGATTTCCAGTGCTTGACGTGTGTCTCCGTGTGTTCCTGCTTCCTGGATTGGCAGTGGATGTCGTCACCCCCCCCCCCCACCCCCTCCCCCCCCAAAAAAAAAAAAAAAAAAAAAAAAAAAAAAACACTGGGTTTGTATGTGTATATTTATGTATGTGTACGCATATGTGTGCGTATATATATGTATATATTACATATAGTAATAATGCACATATATACACTTTTGGTTTCTACCGACATGGTATCAATCAATAATATGTGTGCAGACAAGGTAAGATAAAAAAAAAAAAAAAGAAAAAAAAAAAAAAAAAAAAAAAAAAAAAAAAAAATTAGACCCCGTTACTTTTCCTGGTCAACAAACTCTTTATAACACATACAGACATATATGTATATATACAGTATAAATATATATATATATATATATATATATATATATATATATATATATATATATATATACAGTATAAATATATATATATATATATATATATATATATATATATATATATATTTACCTATATTATATATATATATATATATATATATATATATATATATATATATATATATATATATATATATATATATATATATATATATTGTGGCAGGATGAAGCTCGACTCCAGAGGTTGGTAAATCAGGACTTTATTCCGAGACAACGGAATCCAACTGACCAAAGAACTGACAGTTGACAACTAACTGCTGACAACAGAAACCAAACACGCGTTGCTAAGCAACCATAAAACACTTGTGACCATGCCCCCTTCCCTACAGTCTTGATGGGTGCGAGGTCCATAATTGTGTCCGCCACACAATATACAGTATATATATTTACCAAGACCCCAGCAGCAGACAGTGTAAAGATGCCCCACAGACAATCTAGCACACAATAGCAGGAATCAAAACTGCTCGCAACTACGTAGCAGTTATAGTGTACAGGAACTTCTGCACTGAGAATGTGTTGGAAGTCCCAAAGTCAAGGTAGGATATACTTGTACTTCCATGGGTGTTTGAGAATGAAAGAGCAAAGATCCGGTGGGACTTCCTGATCCAGACCAATAAACTACTGATTGCTAATAAAGTGGACAAGGAGGCAGCTGACAAACTCCAAAAGAGAGCAGTGGGGATTGGCATAGCAATCTTGAGCAACAGCAGAAGTAGACGGAACACAAGAAACTGGATAACTACCAAGGGTATCAATGGTGGTCATGAAATTTCACATGATTACTTTAAGTTCTTTTTAAGAGATTCACTCTAATCTTGCAATAAGTGACTTTAAAATACTAAATAAATACATATTTTATCAATTTGTTATCGATACAATGATCCTCTCATTTATAACCAATCTTGCTTATCATTTATAATCTGAGATGCATTAATATTATATCTGTGTACAACCAAACTTCCATCTGTTCCTTTTATTTCTAAATGTATTTGTCCTCACCTTGGACTACATCTCTGTGAATAATTTCATCCACTGCTTGAGTTTGTATCTGTTTTAGCTAGACATGATTGTGTTTTTTTTGTTTAGTTTTTTTATTTCTGACAAAGATGTAAGATAACATTCTGGTCGTGGGAGGGCTGGCTGAGCCACACTGTTCTTTTTCCATATTTATGACTGAGAGGTGTGCAATGAATTGCTTCCACACCCCCTCCCAGTATATCTGTTCTTCCTCATATTCTTCCATAATTCCATCTATCCATCTGTCTTTCTATACTACCATGATTAGTGACTTTTTTGAGTATTGAAAGTAAAGTAATCTTACTAATAGTCGTCAACTAGAATTTGATTTTATAACAATCAGCCAAACATGATGTGATCATTAACGATGTTGGTGGATTCTTTTATTTAACTGTCTTTTGCTTGGTGTGTTTTCAATTCAATTCTATTTTATTTATATAGCATCTATAACGTACAACGTAGAGCTGTCCCTTTAATTCCAACAACATGCTCTGTGCAGTAAAATGCCATGATCTACAGTGTCAAAAGCAGCACTGAGGTCCAGTAGAACCAGTATGGACACTATTCCCTTATCTGAGGCCATAAGAAGGTCATTCGTGACTCGAACCAGTGCTGTCTCTGTGCTATGATGCATTCTCAACCCTGACTGACAGACTTCAAACAGATCATTTCTATACAAATAGTCACATAACTGACTTGAACCTACTTTTCCAGAATTTTAGATACAAATGGAAGGTTAGAAATTGGTCTATAATAGCTTAGATATCTGGGTCAAGAGAAGGTTTTTTAAGTAAAGGTTTCATTACTGCAACTTTGAAAACCTGTGGTACACATCCTACTTTAAGTTTAGGATAAGTTGATCTGGTCCAGTATTGTCATGCCAATAAGAAAAAGAACATTTTTGAATAGTCGAGTCGGGATGGGGTCTAACATACATGTAGTTGATTTAGCTTTATTGACGAGTGAGGTCAACTCAGGGGGGCTACAGAATCGAAACAGTCTAGAGTTAAGTCAGAGCCTAGGGAAGTCGCTAAAGCTGAAGAAACGCCCACAACCATTACCGGGTGGACCTGATTAATATCTTCTCTAATATTGGTGATTTTACTGTTAAAGAAGCTCATAAAGTCTTTACTACTGAGAGTGAAGGAATGCACGGCTCAACAGAGTTGTGACTCTTTGTCATCCTGGCTACAGCGCTGAACATAAAACAAGGGTTACTTTTGTTATCCTATATCATTAATGGAAAATGTATCTACGTGAGATTATTATAGTGTTAATAGCTGAATGAGTCAAACAGTGTTAGTGCGTTTGCGGGCTAGTTTTTCAAACCATCGCTGCTCCAGTTCAATGCCACCAGCATAAAGTGTACGACGCCAGCTGCTACGGTTTACAGCCATCCTTTCCCAGCTAGATGTATCGACATTTAACGCTTTCATATCGCGTTTCGCGACATCCTTGAAGCGAAGAAGTGGACGTCCTCTCCTTCGCACACCATAACAAAGCTCGCCGTAGAGGATGCACTTGGGCAGCCGGTAGTCTGGCATTCTGTGCAGGTGACCAAGCCAACGGAGCCTTCTGATCTTCAGAGTTTGAAAGAGAGATTTGCTGCCAGCCCGTTTTAAAACTTCTTCGTTCGTGACCCTGTCCTGCGACTTAATTCCCTGTATGTGCCTTAGGCAACGCATATGGAAGGAGTTCAGCCTTTGTTCTTGACGGGCATATGTTGTCCATGTTTCCGCACCATATAACAATATACTAAGAACGCAGGATTCATAAATGCGGCACTTAGTTCGTTCCGTGAGATAGTTGTTCTGCCAAGCTCTAGCTCTAAGGTGGTTGAATGTAGTCGCAGCTTTACCGATGCGGATTTCGATTTCTTTGTCCATTGAGAGATTGCTACAGATTGTCGAGCCGAGATAGGTAAAGTGGTTTACACAGTCCAATGCTTTATCATCAACAGTGACTTCTGCGTCATATGGGGATCCCGTTTGGTGCATAACTACTGTCTTCTTTAGGAGTCCACAGACTTACAAGAGTACCACTTCCTTTCCATCTTACGCACGTTTTGTTTCAACATGCGGATATCTGAATTATACCAGGGAGTTGAGCTCCTATGATTGGAAACCCTTCTACTCAAAGGAGCAACTGCATCTAAAGCTGAGTGCAACAAATAAGCAGTGTTACTAGCAAGGAAATCAACATCTGCAGAGGTAGAACCCAGGTCACTGGCCTCGACTACTTCACTATTTTCCACTGTCGTAAGATGAGCAATGGCCTCCCTAAATTTAGCAATAGCTTCATCGGACAAACATCTGCTAAAGTAATACCTCCTATTTTGCGCTTCAACATCGACAATTTTAAATTCAAACGTTATTAAATAGTGGTCGGATAAAAGGGAGTTTACAGGTGACACCAACAGATTATCAGGTTCAACACCGTAGGTGAGAACGAGATCCAGGGTATGATTAAAACAGTGCGTTGGTTTGTTTACTTTTTGTGAGATACCCATTGATTCTAGAAGAGAATTGAAAGCTAATTTAAGATTATCGCTTTCAACATCCATATGAAGGTTAAAGTCACCCACTATGATGAATTTATCTGTATTGATCAATAAACCAGATAGGGAATCTGAAGATTCAGCCAGAAACTCTAGATAAGCACCAGCAGGGGTCTGGTACACTACCACTAACAAAACTGGCTTCTCTGATTTCCAGCTCGGGAGGTTCAGACTAAGCGTGAGGCTCTCAAACATATTATAATCACATTTAGGTTTAGGTTTTTGTTTGAAGACTGGAGTTATAAATTGCTGCTACTCCTCCGCCTCGGCCCGTACTTCTAGGAATATGATGATTAAAGTAGCCCGTCGGAGTCGATTCATTCAAACTAAAATACTCTTCCTCCTGTAGCCATATTTCTGTTAAACAGAAAATATCACTCCTGGTCTCGGTAATAAGATCGTTTACTAATAAACTAATAAGACTTTGAGATTAACGATCGTCTATTTAGTAGTCCGCATCTAATTTTTCAGACTCTAATTGGTACCAAATGCGCATTGGTTTTTATTTTTAAAAGGTTATTTTGTTTTCTGAACACCACCAAGACACCCAGCGGCGGAGCGATGACATACGGCTAATCATATCACTGGTCAGATTGGGACCAGAGAAACCTATGGAGTCCGACATGGTTTTGGCGTAGTTACACACCGTTACAATCTTAATTTCAGTGACTTCATTAGTCATTAGCGCCGACATGTACAGTATGATAACTTTACCAAATTTATGATTACTCTTTGCCAGAAGCTTCAAATTTGCCTCAATGTCGCCCTCTCTGGCCCCTGGGATGCACCTAACTGTGGTCGCTGGAGTCGGTCTCACATGCCGCACTATAGTGTAGCCAATTAGCAAGGTCGGTTTCTCAGCGGGTGTGTCGCTGAGTCGAGAAAAACGGTTAGAGACGTGAAGCGAGTGGTGGTGTTCTGTGCGCCTTTTAGGACTACGCTTCCTCCAAACGGTCACCCAGCCGCCCTGCCTGGCCGGCTGCTCGGGAGCTGCAGGGGAGCGGCTAACAGCAGCTACTCTAGGTCGCTGCTACTTTAGCCTGGCTAGCTGACAAGTCTATGGTCTAGTTGGCGGAACCGGACCTCTAACTGACTGAGCCTCGCCTCCAGTACTATGAATAAACTACACTTCAGACACTTACCGTTTTCGCTAAAGAAGGCAGAGGAATAGCTAAACATTTCACACACTGAGCAGCAAGAGCAGAGAAATGGTGGGAGAAGAGGAGGCCATGCTAAGAGGCTAGCAGACAGAAAATGTACCTTTGATTGGTGACAATGAAAGTTACAGAAAAAAAGTCTGGAAAAATCAGAGCCTGCAACACCGTGCAACGGCAACAGACTGCAAACAACAGGATGGGACGCAATGCGTGACGCAATATGTTACCCAATTAGCCTTCCCTATTTCAATAACATACCCACCTTCAAGTGAAGCGCGAGTTTCCTCGTGTTCTTTTTTTTCTTGCTCGCACCTGACTCATGATGTCTTGATGACATCTTGAAATCTCACCTCATAGCTCTGCAAGAGCCTGTCTGCACACACACCCCTCTGATTGATCTGATGTCAAGGGCTGCCAATCATTGTCAGATTAGAGTACTCTTTTCTCTCCTTCGCCTCACGGTAATGCATGTGCGTCTCCTCGCGCAAAATGTGGCCCCCCATCGGAAGATGAGGCCTTACGCACAGCTCGTGTTCTGCATTTAGGGAGGGGTGGCCCTGACAGGCTTGTTGTCCACCCATTTGACAAGTGAGATTTTATGAAGTCTCCATACAATAATTTCTGATGACCCTCGTCCTCTTTAGCTCAGGACTTTGTGAAATGGCACTCTTTTGGAATCTGATACTTACATAACATTTGCATAAAACCAACTGTAATGAAGCTCTTGGTAATTCAGGAAAAGTAGTCAACTATATGGGGTGTCTAGTCAGGACACGGGAGGCAGGAATAACCTTTAAATGGCATTATTTTGGCATAGAACAGATGCACAGGCAACTTCACTCTGTGTGAGTGTGTGGTTCTAAATGAAAGAATAAGGGAAATTAAAGCTGCAAGAAGCGATGGATGTGTCCTCGCGCATGCAATTTTCACCAATAAAGGTCAAGGACTCAAAACTAAGTCCGGTGACACCACCCACAAGTCTTTATGTCAAACCATTCAAAAAATATGGCAGAAAATAGGAACTATCAAATATCGACCAATCAGAAGAAGGGGCGGGTCTAATTTGCACCAATTATGGTCAAAGAGTTAAAACTAAGCCCGATGACACCACCCACGAGGCTTTATGTCAAACCATTCAAAAGTCATTGCAGAAAATAGGGACTATCACATATCGACCAATCAGAAGAAGGGGCGGGGCTAATTTGCACCAATTATGTTCAAGGACTCAAAACCGAGTCAGATGACACCACCCACGACTCTTTATGTCAAACCATTCAAAAGTTATGGCAGAAAGAAGGGACTATCAAATATGGACCAATCAAGTGAAGGGGGGGCGCGCTTTTTGGCGTCTATCGTCGCCACGGTAACGCTCGATTTTGATGTATAACACACCTGGGTGCAGGTTACGGCCAAAGAAATGGCATAAATTGCGCCAAAATTACGCGATTAATTCAAAATGGCCGACTTCCTGTTTGGTTTCGGCCATGTTGATATATATGTATATATATATATATATATATATATGTATATATATATATATATATATATATATATATATATATATATATATATATATATATATATATATATATATATGTATATATATATATGTATATATATATATATATAAAACAAATTATTTTTCTGGTAATGACTCTTGTTTCAAGTGTAATGAGATCTTTTGACTAAAAATGAGACATTTTAACTAGAAATAAGACAAATATTCCTGGTAAGATTTTGAGTTTTTGCAGTGTAGTAGTCCTGTATCTTCTGAAAGCTGAGCAGAGACAGGTCATATGCTCCTGCAGTCACATCATAGTGAAACGCACAATTCTACATTCCCAATACTCTCCTTGTTAGTGCTTCAATTTTGTCTGTCTTATTTCTGAGAGATCTCACATCTCCCATTATGATCAGGGAAAGAAATGGTTTAAATGGTTTAAGCCAGGAAACGAGAAAGAAAAAGCCAAACTCCTTCACCATATAAGAGAAGTAGTGATCATGGTTGCATATTGATTTTTTTGTCTCCATATTGAAATTGATTTATAAATGATCCTAATAACTTTTTTCTAATTTTCCCTTTTTTTTTAAGCTGTCATTGTTATTATATATAATGTTTTTACTTTGGTGCTCCGCTAATGCTCCGTCGATGTGTATGTGTGTGTGTGTGCACCTGTGTGTGTCTGCGCGCATGTGTGTATGTGCTCACGTACATGCACAAGCGCTTTAACACCGTCAATAAAATGCCCAGGTTCGACATGTTGTCACTTACTGAAAAACACCTCAAAAATGAGCTACTGTAGTATTTAGTGAATGGACAGTATTGGTCATTTAAATTCCTTACCAAACATAGTTGCATATATTTCATTTGTACCGAGTAAACTTTAGTGCTGACTTTCTATTGTTATCGAACCATAGCAATGGATGTTACTGAAAAGAATCTGATCCAAAACATTTTTATGAGCTGAGACCTGGTTGGCATGGACAGCAAAATCCCCACACTACCCAAAACACTGCAAAAACTCAAACTATTACCAGGAATATTTGTCTAATTTCTAGTTAAAATGTCTCATTTTTAGTCAAAAAAAATCTCATTACACTTAAAACAAGACTCATCACTGGAAAAAACATAAATTTTCCCCTGTTTCAAGTAGATTTTCACTTAAAATAAGTAGAAAAATCTGCTAGTGGAACAAGATTTTTTTTGCTTGTAATGAGAAGATAAATCCCACTGGTAGATTTTTCTACTTATTTCAAGTGAAAATTTACTTGAAACAGGTGAAAATTGTCAAATAACAAGTTATTTTTCCGGTGATGACTCTTGTTTAAAGTGTAATGAGATTTTTTGACAAAAAATTAGACATTTTAACTAGAAATAAGACAAATATTCCTGGTAAGATTTTGAGTTTTTGCAGTGCAAGTGCACATTTGTGTGGTGTGGTTATGTCAAATCAGGGTCCCCCCTATGAAACGAGCTCTATCTATTACTTTAAATCAAATTCACAGGTTCATTCTTATTCAACTCAAAGAACTCTTCCTCTTTGAAATGTTATAAGACGTTTTGAAGGAACTTGACTGCTGTTTTGTAACCGTTTTCCCAATGTATTGTTGTACATGTATCCATGTTTTTTTTTGTTTTTTTTTGTGTTTCACTCATAGTGACATGATAATTTCTACCATTAGTCTTATTTGCTCAGGAGTCAATACAAGTTGTAAAAGCAATATCCCATGCACACCCACACACACTTATTTATTTGTCTTTATTCTTTATTATTATATATATATATTGCATTGTTAGTTTGCCATCAATTTTGTGTAGTTATACTTTTTGTTTTTGTATGGTAATCTTGTGTTCTTTATAACATGTGAAATTTTAATAATTTCGGTGGAGGCTTCAAATAAGCCCATTGGGTTTTTTGCCTCTTCCTGCACCTATAGTATTTATCTTTTATATGTTCTTGTATACCTTTAAAACTGTGCAAAACAATAAACTAAACTAAAACTAAATTAAATTATCAAATTATTACACGTCATGTGCAACTAAGTAGAAATGAAAATAAGAAAAAAAAAATGTTAAATGCCAAATGAAGAGCAATGTGTTGAGGTCTGTGATTTCACAGCAAAAAGACGACTGATATTAACCTCAGCTGGGGCCTTTTCTGTCTAGTGTGTATGTACCTCATATACCCATTGTCTGTGTGGGGTTTCTGGATATTCCTACAGTCCAAAAACATGCATGGTATGTTGAAAGGTAACTCTCACGGGTCGGTATGGGAGTGAATTTTAAGTATGGATGGTTTGTCTCATTTGTCTGTGTGTGGCTACGGTAGCCGACAAGGGCCAAACGCACGGCAACGGCCTGATGCGTCTCAGTTAAGGAAAACGGCTTCAAGTACAGAAACGATTCAAATTCACAAACTCAAAACCAGGTACAAAAAAAGGGAACGTGGTGCAAATGAAAAAACGTGCTGCAAAAAACAAAGACAAATGCACAAAAAAACCATCTTCAAAAGAAAAACGCTTGATAACCGGTCACTACAACTGGAGGTGCTCCAAACCTGCAGGGGGCGCTCTCTGCGTAACATTTCAATGGACAGACACACGGGATGTAGAGAGACCGAACAGCTGACTGTAACGTTAAAATATAATAAAGAAACGTCTCGTAATGTACAGTGTTGTACAGTGATATAAACATTGCATATAAATATAGTCAGATAAAAATCACATTACCGTTCCCGCTGTATGTTTAAACCATGGATGTAAACACTGTGGTTCAGTCAGCTGTTCGGTCTCGACCGAGAGCGCCCCCTGCAGGTTTGGAGCACTTCCGGTTGTAGTGAGCGGTTATGAAGCGTTTTTCTTTTGAAGATGGTTTCTTGTTTTATATTGTTTTGTGCTTTGCATCGTTTCTCTATTTGCAGCACGTTTGATGATGATGATTGATGATTTGTCTTTGTTTTTTGCAGCACGTTTTTTCATTTGCAACACGTTCCTCTTTTTGTACCTCGTTTTGAGTTTGTGAATTTGAATCGTTTCTGTACTTGAAGCCGTTTTCCTTAACTGAGACGCATTAGGCCGTTGGAGTGCGTTTGGCCCTTGTCGGCCACCGTATGTGGCACTGAGGTTGACTGGCAGACTGTGTCAGGGGGACCCCACCTTTGCTACAACCGGGATCAGCCCAGCCTCCTTGTGACTGAAAGGATAAAACTGGTTTAGAACATGGTTGGCTGGAAAACACCCAATACTTGACAGAATATACACATACGAGCATACCCAAGCTTTCTCTTCCAAAGCCTTAATCTAGGTTCACATACTGTATATAAAGAACCGACAAATCCTTGCAATCTTCATTTTTGTATGAGATACTTTCATCGTGCTTCTGAAACTAGAAGGTGGATACCAGCATTTCTATCTCGGCTCAGTCCTCGTCCTCTTTCATTCTTTGTGTCTTAGTCACTTTCAAAGCAGCGTTGATTATGATAATATATATGAGGGATTGTTACAACGTTTAAAAATTCTCGGCTGTAATTGTTCATCAGTGAGAAATAATTTGAACGTGATTACAGACGGCTGGTGTTTGCATGTGTGGATGTTAAACCTACCTGATGCACACAAATACTGAGAAATGAAAGGGGGAGGCGAGATCTACAGTGATATTTCAGTAAATCTTAAGAGAAATACAATTTATTTTAATTAAAAATAAAATGTATTGTTAAGTCAAAAATAGACATAAATACAATATATACAGTATCCTGGACAGGTTGCCTGCCCATCGCATAGCATCTGCTTCAATAATAATTAATATTTAGAACTATTCATCTTCTGTTTTAAAATAATACCCATATCCCACATTTACATTTCTATGAAAGAAAATTGTCTTAACATAACCTCTAAAGCATCTATAGCCAGAACATGTGTGAATTTTAAATGTGTACTCTATTAAAGGTTTGCACTTGCAGGAGATACGGTATTTCATTTTGTCAAATGATATGTTTCCTCACATTATGCCGTAGAACACATAAAGGGACAAAATATTATAGATCATAAAAATGTCACGTATTATTTCAATTGCTGCACTGACTTATTTTGAAACAAACTTGTCCAGACATTGAATAATTATGCTTTTTTATGCTGCTTCAGAGTTGAAGATTAAAATTTAACATTGGTGTTTGTCAGCTTTGTTTGTAGTGCTCTTGTTTGTAGTTTAACACTAACAGAAGAATGTATATTTACGGCAATATTAAGAAAAGAACAGTTTTTTTTCAAGCCTCTAAGTACAACAACACAGAAATGGAGGAAAGTGCATCAAAGTCATCAGGAGCATTCTACAGCTAATTGTTTGTAAGCATGTATGCCAGTGCCACTTTGAAAAGGCTGCAACACATTTTTACAGGAATTTGTTTTGTCGTTCTTTTTTCTCGTTATTTTTATTTTTCCGACGCAACGAGGGCCTTTTTGTCCCCCTAAACGTGCCCGAAAAATCACCAAATTTTGCACGCAAGCCAGGCCTGGCGAAAAATTTGATATTTGATGGTTTGCATTAATGGGTGTGGCCTAATGGCTCAACAGCGCCCCCCGGAAAACTTTGTGCTTCAAGCCCCACAATACGGTTTGACGTACCTGCACGAAAATCGGTACACACCTGTATCATGTCGCAACTTAAAGAAAAGTCTCTTGGCGCCATGGCTGAAACCCACCAGGAAGTCGGCCATTTTGAATTAATCGTGTAATTTTGGCGCAATTTATGCCATTCCTTCGGCCGTTTCTTCGCCGGAACCGTAACGTGCACCCAGGTGTGTTATACATCAAAATGTGCGTTTCAATCCTGCAACGATGGGCATTACTTTTCTCAGTCAAAAGCATTACCGTGGCAACGCTAGACGCCAAAAAACGCAAATGGTGCAAATGAGCCTCTTCTTCTGATTTGTTATTTGATAGTTCCTATTTTCTGCCATAACTTTTGAATGGTTTGACATAAAGAGTCGTGGGTGGTGTCATCTGACTTAGTTTTGAGTCTTTGTTGTCCTTCACTGATAAAGGTTATTGGTGAAAATTGCACCATTGTCATAAATGAATCCCCTGTTTCGGGCCTTAATACTCCCAAAAACTCCAGACATCCAGTGACCCATAAAATAACGATAGTGCCACCTGCTTCATGTTTCTCGAGGACTCCCACAATATGCTTTGACCTACATTGAGGAAATTTGCAGGACTGATGTTATCACACTAAGACCTACAAAAAAAAATCTCATGGGCCCATTGTCTGATTCACACAGGATGCCAGGAAGAGTTGGCAAAGTGAGTTTTCTGATCAAGGTATGAGTGAGAATCACCTACAATCAAGGTTGTTCTCACTCTGGTTTTATGACTTGAACTGATTTTTTTCTTTATTTTTTCGTACTGGCGACCTGTCAAGGGTGTTTGCCTGTAATGAGCTTGGATAGGCTCCAGCAGACCCCTCTGACCCTGTACACGATTAAACGGATTTAGAAAATGGAGGATAATTATGTTCAGGTTATTTTTCAGCTCCAATTTCATAAAAGTAAGAAACCACCTGTCCCTTTTTAGTGCGTTGATGTTTGGTGTGTGAAAGCAGTTGTGTATCATCATCAATCACAAACGGGATTTGTCCACCTAAGATATTGTATGCTTAATTTGTGTGTGTGTGTGTGTGTGTGTGTGTGTGTGTGTGTGTGTGTGTGTGTGTGTGTGTGTGTGTGTGTGTGTGTGTGTGTGTGTGTGTGTGTGTGTGTGTGGTGGAGAATAGTTTGTGTGATAACCTTGTGTATGTCCGCTTTCTGTCACTATCTTAGGCGCCTGAAGTCTGAAGCAAAGCATCTGGTTTCAGCATCTTTACACATACACACAGATTGGAAGTGTGTTTGATAGAGTCAGTGAACGGACACTGAGAAAGGTTATCGTGATCATGGCTTGCAGTTACAGCACACACACACACACACACACACACACACACACACACACACTTCAAGGATGTGTGTTGTGTGTGTTAGAGAGTAGGGAAGGGCTAGATATATTTACTATAGATATATTTACTTAAATGCAGGGTTGTTTTGATTTGAAGATTTTATTTCGAACTTCATCTTCATCTTCATCATCCCCTGAATCTTTCACACATTCTTACATCTAACATTCTTACATATAACAATACAAGTTTCAATAACTGTTCAATATAGTGATATATATACTCCATATATATACTCCATATATACTATATGTATATATGGATATAGTCAAAATCAAAGCAAATCAAGGCAAAAAAACCAAAAAAAACAAAGGCCAAGTATTTAGTTGTGCTACTATGTATGTATGTACTAATAGAAGTAATTATAATGCATAGTATTACATTATCATTGCTTTACTATAATACTACAATATAATAGAGAACAATACACAGCAATGGTATGACAATATACTTGATTAACGATATAAGAGTAGATATGCTATATATACACTGGTTCATATATTTACCTCCAATTATATACATAAAAATTACTATAAATCTATATATCGACATATCTACATATAACTATAAATCAGTATATTTTAATAGAGATATAGATACACAAATACTGTACGTATAATACAACTCAATATATCCATATACATACCTACATATAACATACCTATATCCATAATATACATCTATATATCCACATATATTAATAAATGTACATATCTACATGTTTATTCGCATCTGTTTTAAATAGAATGTTTCTTTGTATCTTTTTTAAAATGGTGATATGTTTCTACTTTGTTTTAGCTCCGTGCTCAGGCTGTTCCAGTTTCACTCTGCAGGTCGACGTACGGAAACTCTTTAAAACTTTAAAATTAAATTGACCCCTGAGGTTGTAGCCTCCCTCTCTTTCAAAAAATATCCCCTGTATTTGTCCCGGTAATGAATTATTCTGTGCTTTGAACATTAGTTGTGCTGTATTGAAAGTGACAAGATCCAGAAATTTTAGTGAGTTGTATTGTAGAAATAATTGATTAGTGTGATCCTGGTAATCTGCGTGTATAATTATTATTGCTCTTTTCTTCAGTACTGTACAAACCAAAAAAAACACACCAACTCATAGCAAAATTGGACAAATGATGAAGTCAAAAAAATACTAACAAATAAGATAAATATATGATCAGGCTTGACGCTGTAGCTTCTGTCCTCACGCTGACACTTCTACCAAGCTGGTTTTATGTGATTCATTCCTTCATGTACGTACAGTATTTATATTAAGTGGTGGGTACTTCAAGTATGTTGTACCTGCCCTTTTCCGTGCTTTTTTAAATAAAATTACTATTCAAATATGTATTGTTTATTGTTGTATGTAGTCCACTATGGGTGTTCACTATGATGGTATAAATAGGAATAATCAGAAATGTTTACATCTCATCCTCATATCTCCAGTCAAGATGAACGTTGATTTAGCTTATTTTTATGAAATATCCAAATTCAATACTTTTTTAATCCTGTGTGTGTGTGTGTGCGTGCGTGCGTGCGTGCGTGCGTGCGTGCGTGCGTGCGTGCGTGCGTGCGTGTGTTTTATTGTGACTCTAAATATAATTACTAGATACAGGCAACATAATGACATATATTATTATATATAAGTTACAATATATAATATTACATATTTTCATATATTACATATCCAACATCATGACAATAGATGCAGTATTTGCTTGTTTAAAAATAAGATGCATAGCAGCATTATATTATAAATTAATTATTGTAGGTTTCAGTATTTGTTATGTTTTTTTGTTTTGTTTTGTTGTTGTTATTTTTGCAAATGATAAAAATGTTAAATCAAAGTATAATGGGAAGGGAAAATGGTTGGGTTTATTATTTTTAATCTGCTTTAATCCACATAAAAATAATGAATAATAATAAGTGTTTTGCCATCAAAAACAGGAGGAAAGCTGTTTAGAGGTGTGTGTAGAATGTGGATGACATTTTGCATGTACTCTCCCTCTCTCTGGTCTGGAGGGAATTACCTGGACAGGATGTAAAAAACATTTCTGTTAGTTTCAGTACAAGTGTGGCTGTGGTGACAGACAACTCAACTTTACCGTTGCTCTCTCACTGCCAGACACTTTTACTCTCTTCGGCCCCACATTCTCACACACACTCTCACACACACACTCTCACACACACACACACACACACGCACTCACACATTCTTGTAGATACTGCATAGTGAGGACCGAGTAAAATAGCAAACAGAGTGAGGACCGGCCTTTCTCTTGCACAAACAAAGCAATAGCAATTCTAGACTCTAGGAGGCCCCCTTAACCAATACATTCACTCAGATCACCAGGAACACAAAGTTTTCAAGAAAAAGTTTACCATTGCTCTCTCACTGCCAGCCACTTTTACTCTCTTCGCCCCCACGCTCTCTCTCTCTCTCTCTCTCTCTCTCTCTCTCTCTCTCTCTCTCTCTCTCTCTCTCTCTCTCTCTCACACACACACACACACACACACACTCACTCACTCACTCATACGCACACATTTTTTGATTTTGAAATTTTTGATTGTGTACATGTAAAATACAACAATTAAAAGAGAAGATAAGAAAACAAAACATAGCAAACACAAAAAAACAACAAAACAAAGAATTTCATACTTTAACACTTAATATCTTAATTTACATATTCGCAAAAAGGAGTAGGAAGTAGTGTAAACTTATTTAATCCTACCCGCATTCACTAATCATTTATTAACAAGTATTTATAATAACTAACTATACCATAATTATACTCACACACTTACCTATATATACATACATACACATAGTTAAATATTTCTATATATTTGTACACACATGCCCATATAAATATTTATATAAATATACTTATTTACACCATACTATGTCTATATTAACTCCATCTGCTCTATAGCTATATTTGAACAACGGGCACACAGATAAAGGACTGTCTACAACACAAACTCAAAAACAAACCCTTTTGAAATACAATTTCGAAAGAGAATGTTTGCATAACGCGTGGATTTAGCAGCGCAAAAATAAAAGAATCATTATTTCCTCATAAAATTGTCAACAAAATACTTCAGTTCGGTTCCTGATTATATAATGAATGTATGTTATTATGACATGTGTCAATTATTTTACTAGTAATTATTTTATACAAAACTCTTTCTTGTTTCAACAACAACTTTTTATTGAAAAGCCTTCATTGAATCCAATTATCCAATTATTTTCTTGGAATGTAGGTGTGTTTTATACCAGGGCCTGGAGAAGTCTTATTTGTCATGGCTAATGTATCTCTAAATTGCCTTGAAGATGACTTCTCATCTTCTTTTCCTGCTGCTTCTTATGACTTTATAAGAAGTAAACACTGCTCAAAAACATGAAAGGAACACTACTCAGAGTGCAGCATTAAATCAATTAAACATCTGGATTATTGATGTAGCGTCCATCCATCCATGCATCCATCTTTTTTTTAGCCGTTTTATCCTTTGCAGGGTAACAGGGGTCTGCCGGAGCCTATCCCAGGTCATCACAGGCAACATACCCTGTGAGCATAACCTCGTTTTGTTCAGGTTATGTTGTACTTGAACCTGGGGGTATTCCACCAGACAGGTTTTATTACTTACTTAGTTAAACAATATACCTGGGTTTTCAGCTCCAGTATGCACAGGGTATGTTTATTGCCCTGGAAACCTACCCACTGTACTTCAACTGGTAGGAGGTAGGTTTTCTTCAGGTTATGTTGAGTATTCAAGTCCTCGTTCACGCTCCATAGCTTAGTCAGTGTCACAAAAAAGGTATTCCCTTTTAAGGATCAACAAACTGTCTTACACCACGGGAGGGTAATGCTGGATTCACACTGAAAGCACCAAAAATCGCCTGTGGTGGCTCAGGATGCCTGCATGGCACTGCTTGCCAAAGATTGTCGATGCCTGTTGACACCTGCAGAACTGGAGGGAACAAAGTGCATATAGTCTACATATAGCTGCGCGTCTTCAGTTTCCTATTTCACCATGGATCACACTTTGGGAAGCCCTCTTTATATTTCAGCGTTATTTCCACATAGGTAAGAGTGAGTTTGATGCTCCGTAAAAGAGACCTATTTTGTAACTAATACCTATTTTAAACAGGCCTTGAATGTCTTAAAAACAAGCTTTTGATTGTTTTTGCTTTATAAATTAGAAATTCCGCCTCTGAGCCATGTCTTTATCTTCCCATTCTCTAAACTCAATATCTATGCAGGATTCTGAGTGGGCAGTGCTATGATAATGAGGCTTGATTGGCTGCCTGAATGACGCGATGCACCGCTACGAAAAAATGGCAGAAGCTCCGGCCGGCGGAGTTAGTTGTGGGCGTGGTTTCACGCATCGGAGGCCAAACTATGTAAGAATCTTATTGGCATGTAGAAGCCACATCACACTGGGCGGCTCATCCGGGCGGCTGTACAGACACTGCAGAATTTGGTTGTTTCCTCCTTCTCTGAGTTGGCAGGCTGATGGGGAGACCACTTTATATATGTTAAAGCAAGAAAAAAAGTGTTTTTCATAATAGGTCCCTTTTAACAAGTTAGGTCCCCAGATCAAAAGGAACCATCGGTGAGCCGTTGCTCCCGGTGAAGCTTCAGTCTGTCTGCGGTGAACACCACTGACACACCGGGTCATAATGGATTTGGTCATATTGTTTAAACTGTGTTATGTGATTAATAAGCACGGGTTTTAATTAAGGGCAGCATGGTGGCTTAGTGGTTAGCACTGTTGCCTCACAGCAAGAAGGTCCTCGGTTCGACTCCCTGGCCCGGCAGGGTCTTTCTGTGTGGAGTTTGCATGTTCTCCCCGTGCCTGCGTGGGTTCCCTCCGGGTACTCCGGCTTCCTCCCACAGTCCAAAAACATGCATGCTAGGTTATTTGATGATTCTAAATTGCCCGTAGGTGTGAGTGTGAGTGTGTCTGGTTGTTTGTATATGTGGCCCTGCGATGGACTGGAGACCTGTCCAGGGTGTAACCCCTGCCTCTCGACTGAAAATAGCTCAGATAGGCTCGAGCAGACCCCCGTGACCCTGCAAAGGATAAAGCGGGTATAGATAATGGATGGATGGGTTTTAATTATTTTGTGTTGGATCGATGTAGATCGATGTAAAATAGTTCAGACCATTCAGCTGTAGATCGATGTAGATCGATGTAAAATAGTTCAGACCATTCAGCTCCTCAACTATCAGTTGCTGTTTCACATGAGCAGTTCGGGAAAAAATGGCAGTCAAATCAGTTTGCTGGATGAAATATATTAATTCCTGATCAAAGAAGTTTGTTAGTGCACAGCTATGCTCATGTACGCATGTGAATGAGTGTACATTTGTGTGTACATGAAAGTACAGTCTGCATTGAGGCTTCTTGCTTCGGGCATCCCGGTCTGTGATTGGACGCTGCCTCGGCGTCGCCGCTGCTCATTTGCATAAAGTTTAGATTTTTTAACTTTTTTATTGATGCTCTGGATGCTCCCGACGCCTCCAACGCCTCCGTGGCCTCCGACGCCTCTCTCAGCGCTTTCATAGACAATGAATGGCAGCCGGACGCCTATGACGCCTATGACGCCTGTAGCGCTTTCAGTGTGAATCCAGGGTAAGAGAGGGATGTTTGCTGTGGTGTCTGCCCTCAAGAGGTTTAAATATATCACAGTCCCCTAATATGGGCAGAAATATGTGCCACTAGAAACTGAATTTGAATCATTTATATTTTAATTTGAATTGCTCAACTTGAATCATTGCATTGAAAAACTGAATCTGAATAGCATAATTTCAAATTGAATTCAATTGTTCTGAAACTGTATTTGATCCTCACTGATATTTCAACTCTCTTTATACTTTCACATTCAGTTCTCACAATTCAAATTCAGTTCTTGCAATTCAATTTCAATTTACTAGAGTTAATTATTCAAATTCAGTTTCTAGTGGCACTTATTTCTGCCCATACCCTAACATCTATGCAGATGCCATGCATTGCTCTGTGTTCTTTTTTTCTCCTTTTCCCCACTGGTAGTTATTTGTACCATATTGAGGATACAGGACATGTTGGCAGAGCAGCAGCTTGCCGGCTGGTGGGTGTGTGTAGTGCTGGATGCCCGTAAGTTTTATATGCATCTGCCTTCCTCTTATTAGCTTTAACATGGATGTTGATGCATGAGGCGATGAAGGATGTGTAATTTGATGACAAAACAAATCAATATTAAAGCTGCAAGCAGCGATGAACGGGCCCTCGCACCCTTGTGCACGTTCAGGCTGCAGTGGAAGCGCTTGTATGACTTGCATGTAGATTCTTCAGGCCTGGACATTTAGCGGATGAAACCAGCCACGACTCTCTATATCAAACCATTCAAACGTTATGGCAGAAAATAGGATCTATCAAATATCAACCAATCGGAAGAAGGGGCGGGGATAATTCATGCCAATGAAGGTTAAGTACTCAAAACCGAGTCCGATGACACCACCAACGAGTCTTTATGTCAAACCATTCAAAAGTTATGGCAGAAAGTAGGAACTATCAAATATGGACCAATCAGATGAAGGGGGGGCGCGCTTTTTGACGTCTATTATCAAATTAATGCTAAATTTGGTGACTTTTGGGGCACGTTTAGGGGGGCAAAAAGGCCCTCATGTCGTTGGAAAAATAAAAATAACGAGAAAAAAATAAATAACTAAAATTCCTACAGATACAATAGGGCCTTCGCACTGTCAGTGCTTGGGCCCTAATTATGCTTGAGAGCAATACTAAAAGTGAGTACATGCATTTGTTACTTCACAATTGGACTACTGCAATTCCCTGTTAGTAAGTTGTCTTAAAATGACTCTGAACTGCCTCCAGCTTCTCCAAAATGTTGCACCTAGAGTTGTGATGATGATCACCAGGAGCGGTCATGTTTCCCAAAACCCAGCTTCCCTTCATTTGCTTCCTGTTAAATTCAGATTAGAATTTAAAAGTGTTCTTCTTACATATAAAGCCCCTAAGGCCTTAGCTCCCTCTTATCTTGAAAAAATGTAGAGTTCCATATCACCCCAGTAGAGTGGCAGACAAGTACAGTGAGTTGAATTTAAACTAATTTAGTGTGTACATAAACTGGTTTTGTTTTGCAGAGGCATTAAGGGAAATGGTGGGCATGTGGAGACAGGATGAATGGATATGCTTCTGTGTATGTCCCTTCCTTTTGGAAACCACAAGGACAGATTACAGGCTCACTTGGGACTGTTTGATACTCATGAAGAAAAACTGAGTTCTAATTAGAGCAACAGAAGTATAGACTGTTCTGCTGACTATAGAGGGTATGCGTCACTTCCCCACTGGACCAGCCCCCTTACTCTCACTGAGTGGCAACAACAGCTGCAACTAGTGGAGAAGACGGAATAACAGCTGATTATCAGCTTAAATTAGCGTCAGTTGGACTTGACAGTGACCCGTACAGTTACCCCAAGAACCAGTGGTCCATGTACATTAATATTTGGTACAGTTACCAAGAACCAGTGGTCCATGTACATTAATATTTGGTACAGTTACCAAGAACCAGTGGTCCATGGACATTAATATTTGGTACAGTTACCAAGAACCAGTGGTCCATGGACATTAATATTTGGTACAGTTACCCCAAGAACCAGTGGTCCATGGACATTAATATTTGGTACAGTTACCAAGAACCAGTGGTCCATGGACATTAATATTTGGTACAGTTACCAAGAACCAGTGGTCCATGGACATTAATATTTGGTACAGTTACCAAGAACCAGTGGTCCATGTACATTAATATTTGGTACAGTTACCAAGAACCAGTGGTCCATGTACATTAATATTTGGTACAGTTACCAAGAACCAGTGGTCCATGGACATTAATATTTGGTACAGTTACCCCAAGAACCAGTACTCCATGGACATTAATATTTGGTACAGTTACCAAGAACCAGTGGTCCATGGACATTAATATTTGGTACAGTTACCAAGAACAAGTGGTCCATGGACATTAATATTTGGTACAGTTACCCCAAGAACCAGTGGTCCATGGACATTAATATTTGGTACAGTTACCAAGAACCAGTGGTCCATGGACATTAATATTTGGTACAGTTACCAAGAACCAGTGGTCCATGGATATTAATATTTGGTACAGTTACCCCAAGAACCAGTGCCAGAACCAATGTTGAGAAAGTCGAAATTTCAAGAAAAAGTCGAAATGTCAAGATCAAAAAGGAAAGGAAAAAGAAAAAAAGGGAAAAAAGGAAAAAAAGAAGAAAAAAAGGAAGAAAAAAAGGAGAGAAAAAAAGAAGAAAAAAAGGAAAAAAAAAGGTCAAACATTTTTGAAAAAGCTCCAGGGAGCCACTAGGGCGGCGCTAAAGAGCTGCATGCGGCTCTAGAGCCGCGGGTTGCTGATCCCTGCCCTTGACAGTCTCATTAACATGTTTCCCTACACACACCTGTAGGAATTTAGTAAGAATTAGGATTTTTTTCTTTTCCATTCCAAGTATGCGTTGATATTTAAACAAAAAATTATGGTAGAACAATATTATAAATGCTTTACAACAATTTGTTATTGAATTAATCCATATTTATTGCAGTTTTTGGTAAATAATGTAAATGTAACATATTTTTTAGGACAAACTAATGGATGAAAAAGGAATAGAACTTATAATTCAAATGCAGGAAAATAAAACCACTTAAAAAAGTAAACTCTACTTAGACTGCAACTTCTTGCAAATAAACCAACTGATAAAGAAAATGTATTGAAAGGTTAGGTCAAGGGTCAAACCCTGCTGAGATTTAGCCTCAATTTGTGATGCACACATTTAAACCAATGTTGATTTCAATATTAGTATAAGCTGTATGACTGCATTAGAAACTCTGCAGTGAAGCAGAGGGATTGAACTAAAGAGATATATGAATATATGTCAGCTTTTGTTGAAATAAATAATGAAGCATGTAAAAAAAATGGTGACACCTTTGCTGCCACATTACTTTTTTTCTTTTTAAAATTTACACCAACTTTCGAAAAAAAAATTTTTGTCTGAAATGGAGGATTTTTTTTAAAACTTTAAGTTTATTTTAGAGGGGACAATCCATATTAATGAACACTACATTAAGCAGTGTAAATACACCGGGTTTTAGCCTATTTGCAGAAATGCTAGTTTCCACCTGCAGTCCCCACAGAAAACATTAAAACAATTCAGTGAAACAATACAATCAAACAAGGGAACAAACATAAAACATACATAGTAGCAAAATAGATTTAGCAGCATTTAAAAGCAGTATGGATTGTATCCAAAGTGACTTGAGCAAAAAATGCATATTGCGATAATGAAATACCAGCGATGGTAATATTATGGTACTGAGAGGATCCAAGTTGTGGGACATACAAAGTGTGTGTGTTGTATCGCACATTGCCCTAGTACGTATGAATTAGAACAGATAATTAACATTAAGACAAACTACACAAGTTTAAGCCTGGTTGTGATAACAGTGTTGTTCCTCCAATAGCCAGGATTTAAGATGTTTGGTGAAAGAGGTCAGAGTGGGAAGTTCTCGTATCGTGCTTGGTGTTTCATTCCAGGTTTAGAGGCAGGAACCCAAAAAGTGTCTCGACTAAAAGCACTTTTTCTAAAAGGAACTATCCAGTCTCCTCTAACACCAGCTCTGTTCATTTGGTTGAATTTCTTTTCACAGATTCTTGTAGTGGGGGTGGAGCCTGACCATGAAAGATTTTATAGATCAAAATAGCGTCATTATATTTTACAATGTTGTCCCAGTGTAAGCGCTCATGCTTTTTTAATATCTGACAGTGATGGTATGTTTCGGGTTTTTTATCCAATACTTTCAGGGCTTGTTTGTAGACTATTTCAATGTGTTTTAGTGTTGTCTTACAGGAAGTTGCCCAGCTTGTTATGCAGTAGGACATGTGTGGTAAGATCATGGTATCAAAATATAATGAATGATTTAATATTATAATAAGTATAAAGTAACAGCTGACGACATGTAGTAGATTAGTGTAATGTAGGAAGACAAAAACTCTGCAGAGTCCAAAGTTGTTTAGGCACACACACACACGCACGCACACACACACACACACACGCGCACGCACGCACGCACGCACGCACGCACACACACACACACACACACACACACACACCTTATGATTGTCATTAACAACAGCTCTCTCTCAATATCATCCTCAGATTAACCCATGCCTCATTATGTCGTCAGTCATCAAGGAGCTGGAAAACCATAATGCAAGTTAATTATCATTATCTTTTTCATTCAGTTACACAAATTCAAACACACACAAGCAGGCAGGAACCATCACATTTTTTAGATGTATTATTTTGTTAGTGTGGTGTCTGATACTAATGTATAAACTTTAGTCCGTAAAAAAAATAAAAAGGAAGTCTTAGCGTATTTAAAGGTTTCTATGGCAAAAATCACTGGTTATTATAAAATAACAACTGAGACAATCTGTGTGAATATATCACCTTACCATTCCCACTACTACTAATAATAATAATGACAATAAACTGTCAAATATGAACCAGAAATAAAAGTTACAGTGGGCAAAGAAAAACAATGAAGTTTGATTTTTTTGTCACAAAGTTGCAAAAAAAAACATCAACAGAAATGGAAAGCAGCAATGTTTTAAATACCATACCAAGTAATTTATTGTTATCATTTTGTGTGAGCAAATGTTAGATGTACAAATTTTGTTCACTGCTCCCTGCAGAAATATGACACATGGGAGAGGGTTTTACTGCTTTTAACTGTACAGTTGAGTTTCCACGGTAACCATCATCCCATCTATCCTCCTTTTTATTGCAGTCATATATTTACTACATAAAAATGTTTTTGTTGGACGAAAAACTTTCTGGAATGAAACGTTAAGGGAGGAGAAGGACATAAAATGGATATGAAATTATTGATTGTGCTCACAAAAGATCAGAAATAATAACCATACAAAGCAAAGCAGTAAGTAAAAGTAAGGTCCGTCTACATCAGACATGATACAGAGGGAGTGTTTACATTTTTACATTTTTTGAAATGATTGGTAGTAGTTCTGGATACAAGTACATACTCTCTACATCAGGAGTCTTCAACCTTTTTTAGCCCAGGGACCCTTGGATGAGAGAAAAACACAGCAGGAACTCCTGCTTGTCATTCTTATTTTTTCCCTTTTTTTTTAACGTGTCAAGTTTTAAGCCTGGTTTATAATAATTATTGAATGTGTTTTATTCTGCTTATTTCACCTTATTAACCAATTCCTGACTGGGTTATTAGCTACACGTGTTTATGTTGATGAAACTTTGTCCTCGGCAGACGTGGAAGGAGTAACGTTAGGCTGAGCTGGAATGTTACAATCTCCAGCTTTAGGCTTCGTTATTGTCACTAATTTATCCATCAGGTCGAACTAGAATTAAATATGAAATGGTTATGGTTTACAGTTTAAGATTAAGATTCACAGAATATTCTAATTTTTTGAGATAGGATATTTGAGTTTTCTTAAGCTGTAAGCCATGATCAGCAATATTAAAATAATAAAATGCTTGCAATATTTCAGTTGATTTGAAATGAATCCAGAATGTATGACATTTTTGCATTACAGAAAAAAAAGGATTTTATCACAATGTTCTAATTTTTCTGAGACAGTCCTGTATTATCGCCTGTTAATGGAATTTTCTCAATCATATATATATATATATATATATATATATATATATATATATATATATATATATATATATATATATATATATATATATATATATATATATATATACAGAGCCGTCTGGGAGATTTGCGAGGCCCTGTGCGAAATGGCACGGGGGGGCCCTCGCGCGCTCGCTACGCTCACGCGCGCGAAATTTTGGGTTTTTTTTGGTCGGATCGGGTGTCTATATGCGCAATTTTAACTCTCCAATTAGCAAAATACTGGATACCTTCCCCTGCCTCATCATCATTTGACTTGCCTCGACGGGGGGCCCCACGGCTGCTTGAGATCCGGTCGGATCGGTGATTTTTCTAATTCAAATTTATCAAACGAGCCTTTCAGAGAGGCATTAAACTCTTCCATTTTCTTTAGTTTTTTTTCTTTTTTCATCCCCTGATGGAAATTTCCTGAATCTGTCTCGTTCTCTCGACATTGTGTGACAGTTTGTTCCAACTCCACCATGTGGATCAGAGCAGCTTGTGTCTTATCTGGACCTGGATCTGGATCTGGATCAGAGCAGCTTGTCTCTGCGCTTGGTCTGATCAGTTGTATTGAACAACAGACACGTGCATCATTGCACATATATTTTATTGATATGCACAGACTAGTACACATTTAGGTCTGTAATGGAATGTGACTGTTGATATTTATAAGGGAAAAAACGAAAAAAAAAAAACGAAAAAAAAAAAAAAATTTTTTTTTTTTTTTTTTTTCAAAAACGGCCCATAGCGCGAGGCCCCTAGGGGCGCGAGGCCCCGTGCGGTGGCACGGTTCGCACACCCCTTGCGGCGGCTCTGTATATATATATATATATATATATATATATATACACACATATACAGACAGAAAGAAAACAAACACAACTACAATAGTGCATCTCAAACCACAAGCCAAATTTAGCACAAGGAGTTTTTAACAGTAAGAAGAAGCAAAAACCAAAAATACGTGTGTCTATGATGATAGTAGAGGGTTGAAGATTTGGGCTCTTCAGTGATTGTAGCTGACATCACAGCACAGTGCATTACAGACTGGCACCACCGTGTTATAGATATGTACCGATGCTACTGAACAATGGTCACAAACGGCAGCTTGAAAGAGACAAACACTCGGTGTAAAGAAATATAATCAAATACGATGACGAAAGAGACATGATCAGACAACCAGAGAAGGTTTGACACGTTGATGAAAAAAAGTAAGAGATGCTCGATGGTTTGGATGCAACGAGGAGAGATAGTGAATACGCTGGTAGAAAGATGCTGGAGAGGGAGCTGCCAGGTAGGAGAAAAAAGGAGAAGACTAAAGATGAGATTTCTGTACGTGGTGAAAGAAAATATGCAATTGGTTGGTGTGACAGAGGAAGCTGAGGAACACAAAAAATGATCTGCTTTGGCGATCAATAAAGGGAAAAGCCAAAAAAAGAAAAAATGAGGATACTATATTTTGATATTGCCTCATTAAAGCATATAGCAACAGAAAATAAGACATAGAAAAATAAATAACAAAAATAAATATAACCTGTGTGGTCCAGTCAAGTTGAGATGTAGTCTCTGTCTCATGACCATCGTTGTCTAACTTGCTGGCGTGGTTGTGCTTGAACCACTTCCAAATATCCATCGTGCGGTGCAGCAGAGAGCAGCGTCTTGCTGGTGCAGGAAACTGCTGGAAGCAGATGAGTGACGGACACTGAAGGCTGATTTATGGTTCCGCGTTACACCAACGCAGAGCCTACGGCATAGGTGCGCATCGCCGCGTAGCCTACACCGTAGGTGTGCCCTACGGTGTAGGCTCTGCGTCCATTTAACGCAGAACCACAATTAATTAACGCGCGCACTTGTCAGTTTTTTTTCCGTCTTTTCAACTGAGCATGCAAACACATAAACTGAGGGTGCAATGCATGTTTATGCACCCTCGTAGAACCGGGCCTGAACCAGACAGCTACTCTGTACCGTTGTGGAGGAGGCAGGCCTTTGGTTGGTAGCTCATCACACTAAAGTGGGAGCAGTTTCCTCCAGAGCTCTGGCTCAGGGGAGATGAGGTCCGTGTTGGAGTCAGAGAGTGAGAGTGTGAGAGAAAGGGGGGAGCCGTTCTCCACAGCAAAGCCTTAGTTACTGCGCACCAGCCGGGACCCCGGCTGGGTTTTGGGGTCCATGCCCAATGAGAAGCCAGTGACATCATTAATACCTAGTGGTAAAACAATAAACCCTCCAAAGCCTGCTGGGGATTTGAGTCATTTAGAAGGTTTTTTTGTGTCAAACCATGTGGTCAGGATTTGCTGTTGATGTTAGGCCTTTCTTTGTTCTCCTTGTTTTAACACATGGCTGTGGCCCAACACACGACAAAGCACATTTTATTTTATTAACCTTTATTTTACCAGGAAAATCCCTTGAAACTGAATCTCTTTTGAGAGGGAGACCTGGTGCAACAACAATAAAATCACTTTAACAACAACAACAACACAGTGCAAACAGCATTACAATACCTTACATTAAAAATAGCAGGTGCACATTTCTGTTAGTTTCTGTTTAAGAAGAACCTTGAATTCACCGAGGGAGATGAGTCCAGAAAGTTGGAGAGTTCTGAATGTGGTTCCAGGACCAGGAGCAGCGTAGGAGAAAGCTGCTTTGCCAAGTTCTGTATTAATCCTGGGGATTTTATACAGCTTCCGTGTGGAAGAGCGGGAGCTGTACACACTGTGAACTGGAGACAACAAGTTGGACAGATATGTGGGGAGTTTATTCAGAATGGCTTTGTAAATAAAAATAATCCAATGGTGTTGTCTCCTAAGGGTCAGTGAGGGCCAGGAGACCAGAGAATAGAGAACACAGTGATGTGTCCTAAACGCTGAGTTAGTAATAAAACGTAAAGCACTGTGATATACTGTGTCAAGGCAATGAAGTTTTGAGGAGGCAGCATGCATATAAATAATGTCCCCGTAGTCCAGAGTGCTTAAAAAAGTTGCCTGTACCAATTTTTTCTTGGCAACAATGTTAAAACAGGTTTTGTTTCTATAATAAAACCCCAGCAAAGCCCTCAGTTTCTTTACCAGATGAGACACGTGCTCTGAAAATGACAGTTTGTCATCCAACCAGATACCCAGATATTTACAGTATATGATGGTACTCTTTCAATAATTTCTCCTCCTGTAGTTTGTATTCCAGGATGGATGATGTTGGTTGAACGGGTTCTGGTAAAAGTCATACATTTGGTCTTTTTGGCGTTGAGGACCAACTTTAGTTCAGTCAGTGATGTCTGGAGCTGTTCAAAAGCAGACTGGAGATCATTGATGGCTTGGGAAAGAGAGGGGGCGATCGAATGAATAACTGTGTCATCTGCGTAGAGATGGATTTTTGCACTGTTCAGATTCCTCCCGATGTCATTAATAAAAACTGTAAATAGGACAGGAGCCAAAACAGAACCTTGAGGGACCCCATCGGAAATTGTGATAAAGTCTGACTGGTGCCCATCTGTAGCTACACATTGGGTCCTGTCTGTAAGATAATTCCTGAACCAGTGCACAGCTGGGTCAGAAAAGCCAATATCTTTGAGTTTTTTAAGCAGTGATCCATGGTTAACACAATCAAAAGCCTTGGTTAAATCAATAAACAGGGCAGCACAGTGTTTCTTCTGGCCTAATGACATTACAGATGTCATTAAGCACAGACATCGTTGCAGTTATGGTGCTATGTCCTGCCCTAAAACCAGACTGCGTTTCACACAGAATATTATTGTTTACCAAGTACCGTTATCTGAAAATGTACTTGAGATTCGAATATTTGAGCTAGAATTGGCAATTTTGAAATATTATAATACTTTGATAGTTGTTGAGATCAGTTGGGTCCCCACCTTTAAAAAGTGGCACAAAAAAAGTTGATTTCCATATTTTCGGAATGATATTCATTTGGAGGCTCAGATTAAAAATATGAGAAATGGGTTCAGCAATAAAATCATCTGCAGTTTTCAGGAGATAAGGGTCCAAATTATCTGGTCCAGGAGATGTTCTTGGATTAATAACTTTAAGAGCTTTCCTTATTTCCACACATGGAATAGCTTGAAAAGAGAAGCAATTTTGACTTGTGTCAGTGTCATATGAATGCGTCCCACCAGCTGAGCTTGGGGTTTTTTCAGCTGCACATATGTTGGAGACAGAACCAGCTGACATCTAACAGATAATGAACTAACTCAAACAGCATTAACAATTTTATAGAATTTCAGTGGTAAATCAATCTTAATTCCAGTTTTACAGGGAAACAGACAGAGTGAAGGCCATTTCAGATAATCATGAATCAAGAGCACTTATGTAATTTCATTTTGATATTTATGTCATGTTTCAAGTTATTTAAATGAGCATTGTTGGTTTTCCTTTCTTTAATGTAAATGTATCAATTTGTCCATGAGTGTGCATCTTATATACTCAAATAACAGCTAGGTATATTATTATATTATAGTTGTCAGTATGATCAACACAAACACAGTTTTCACAGCTTTATCTAATCAATAAAGTAAATGGATTCACACTTGATTCACAATGAAGACAAACTTTTTATTTGTGTTTTTTTAATTTACTTATTTGAAAGAAGAAATATTCTATACAGCTACAATCAGAAGGGAGTTTATTTTGATTTGTCCTTGATATGTTTTAATATTTTTGTCATGTTTTTTTCCAAGCTTCAATTTCAATTTATTTCCATAGTGTCAGTGAATTCAGATTAAACTTTATCTCAAGGCCAGTTTCAACAAAATAAATAAAGTTAAATTGCAATCAAGTCCAGTACCTTCCAATCAAATATATTCCATTTCAGTCCAATTATATTGCACCACACTGCAATTCATTGTGATCAATTTACAGTCCGATGTAAGTAATCTTTTCAAGCAATGATAAATAAAATTGAAATTACAGCTAGATTATAATAAGAATAAAATACACCCATACGACAAATGTATACATGCAAGTGGGGGTAAAACACTGCTCACTCACTGTACTCACTCTGTCAACTGCAGGTAGAAATGGAGCAGCATACTAACTGTATTCTTTGTTGTTCTTGGCATCATTGCAATAATCCTTTTCTATACATACTTTCTTGCGAAGAAAAACAATGTGTCTAAGTTCGGTGGCACATAGGTCTCAACAAGTGATTGCTGTTTTTCATTGATCCACTTGAAATGTTCTCATTTCAATGTGGTGTGATACTGTTCGATATACTGTCATCCTGTCACATAGATCAACTAATTTTTTATCGCCCCAAAGAAGAAAAAATGAATTAAACAGCAAACATGATTTTTCTCCTCATCATTTGCTGTAATGGAAGACTTTTTGGGAAAGTGTTCAGGGATACACCAATGAGACCACAACTGCACACCCTCGTTTTAATAGAACCTCTTTTGGTTTATATATTGTTGCACTCATGGTATAGTCACTTTTGTTCTACTGAGTCAGTGTGTGTGTGTGTGTGTGTGTGTGTGTGTGTGTGTGTGTGTGTGTGTGTGTGTGTGTGTGTGTGTGTGTGTGTGTGTGTGTGTGTGTGTGTGTGTGTGTGTGTGTGTGTGTGTGCGTGTGTGTTCTGCTGTATGCTAAATGTGTTATAACACTCAATGTTCTTCTAAATGTTTTATTTCTAAAAAAAAAAAAAAAAGAATGACCAAGGTCATAAAGGTATTATTGTACTGTAATTATTTATATAGCAAAGATCTTTTCAAAATGGTTGCTAATCACTTAATCTGCTGCTCCCTTTTGACAGGATTTTATCTGAATGACTGAATTGACAATGTCAATGCTATTTCAAACTGTAATTTCAGTTTAACCTGTTATGAATTGTTTATCCTGATGAACATGTGAATAATAAAAGAGGCAAGCCAAGGAAGGGAGGACGACTTCATCCCAAACATCAGAGATGTAAACTTGAAATGAACATTTTTCTAAAAAATAAAGCAAATGTTATGTGAAGTCAGATATGAGCCATGTGCCTGGTGATTACTACCCTCTATGAAGAGAAGAGTGAATCCAGGGTTGAAAACAGGACTATTATGTTGGTTATGTTGTTATGTTGGCAGGCGCTAGAACAGCTTTCGTGGACGTGGCCATCTTTTTTTCCGACTTTGTAACTGGAACGCTGATAACTCGGCTGTGACGGCATTCCCAGTTGCGAGTTCCGACTTCCGAGGTAAATGGAATGCAGCATTAATGTCCAGAAAACCATGTTGGAGACGACCAAACACAGCATTTTAGAAAAAATCTGTTGAATACTTTCATCTTTGCTGAGCAGAAAATATACTTAGGTCTGAAGGGGCTACAGAGGTGTCCAAGACATATCCTCCTACCACCTTAACTCTTCTTGATGTGAAGGAGCCAAGACTCTACTCTCTCCTGTGTGGCAGATGTTCTCTCTCTATCTCTAAATGGTAGTCCAGGCACCCAACAAAGCTTATTTAAGCTGCTTGTATCATTTTAGCTGCCATCTCATTCTTTCAGTCACTACTTGCAGTACATAACAATAGGTGAGGCTATGAAACAGATTAACAAATAGTCAGTAAACTTGTCTTTTGGCTCAGCTCTCTCGTCAACACTACGGACTGATACAGATTGTGCATTACTACAGATGCTGCACCAATCCACCTAAGCTCCCAATCTATTCCTCCCTCACTTGTGAACAAGACCCCAAGGTATTTAAACTCCTCATCCCTAATCTGGAGAGGTTATTCCACCATTTTTCATGGTTTTCTCAGCGTTGAAAAGGGTGGATTGTCATCCTTTGCACTTCACACTCTGCTGCGAACGGCTCTAGTGTGAGTTGAAGATTCCAGCTTGATGAAGCCAACAGGACCACATCAGTGTGCCATGGCCAGGACAGAACCTCCATTTTTAATCTTGAAACCAAGTTTCAATTCTCAATCAGGCCCTCCTCTCCTACACCCCTGCAAAGACCTTACCAGGGAGGCTTAGGTATATGATTCCCCTGTAAGCAGTACTGGAGTTGAGGGGGGATGAGGGGGGATGGCATCCCCCCCTGAAATAAAAACGGTCAAAATCATCCCCCCCTGTAAAACTGCCATCCCCCTTTTCCATCCCTTATGTCCTGGGAGCTTCATAGGAACTAACAGATCCAGCATGGATTTTGGTCCAAGACCATTCAGTGCTTTGTAGACCAGCAGTAAGATTTTAAACTCTATCCTTTGACTCACTGGAAGCCAGTGTAGTGATTTCATGACCGGTGTAATGTGGTCCAGTTTCCTGGTGTAATATGGTCCAGTTTCCTGGTGTAATATGGTCCAGTTTCCTGGTGTAATATGGTCCAGTTTCCTGGTGTAATATGGTCCAGTTTTCTGGTGTAATATGGTCCAGTTTCCTGGTGTAATGTGGTCCAGTTTCCTGGTGTAATATGGTCCAGTTTCCTGGTGTAATATGGTCCAGTTTCCTGGTGTAATATGGTCCAGTTTCCTGGTGTAATGTGGTCCAGTTTCCTGGTGTAATATGGTCCAGTTTCCTGGTGTGATGTGGTCCAGTTTCCTGGTGTAATATGGTCCAGTTTCCTGGTGTAATGTGGTCCAGTTTCCTGGTGTGATATGGTCCAGTTTCCTGGTGTAATGTGGTCCAGTTTCCTGGTGTAATATGGTCCAGTTTCCTGGTGTGATGTGGTCCAGTTTCCTGGTGTAATATGGTCCAGTTTCCTGGTGTAATATGGTCCAGTTTCCTGGTGTGATGTGGTCCAGTTTCCTGGTGTAATATGGTCCAGTTTCCTGGTGTAATATGGTCCAGTTTCCTGGTGTAATATGGTCCAGTTTCCTGGTGTAATGTGGTCCAGTTTCCTGGTGTGATATGGTCCAGTTTCCTGGTGTAATATGGTCCAGTTTCCTGGTGTGATGTGGTCCAGTTTCCTGGTGTAATATGGTCCACTTTCCTGGTGTAATGTGGTCCAGTTTCCTGGTGTAATGTGGTCCAGTTTCCTGGTGTAATATTTTCCAGTTTCCTGGTGTAATATGGTCCAGTTTCCTGGTGTAATATGGTCCAGTTTCCTGGTGTAATGTGGTCCAGTTTCCTGGTGTAATGTGGTCCAGTTTCCTGGTGTAATATTTTCCAGTTTCCTGGTGTAATATGGTCCAGTTTCCTGGTGTAACATGGTCCAGTTTCCTGGTGTAATGTGGTCCAGTTTCCTGGTGTAATATGGTCCAGTTTCCTGGTGTAATATGGTCCAGTTTCCTGGTGTGATATGGTCCAGTTTCCTGGTGTAATATGGTCCAGTTTCCTGGTGTAATATGGTCCAGTTTCCTGGTGTAATATGGTCCAGTTTCCTGGTGTAATATGGTCCAGTTTCCTGGTGTAATATGGTCCAGTTTCCTGGTGTAATGTGGTCCAGTTTCCTGGTGTAATATGGTCCAGTTTCCTGGTGTAATATGGTCCAGTTTCCTGGTGTAATATGGTCCAGTTTCCTGGTGTAATGTGGTCCAGTTTCCTGGTGTAATATGGTCCAGTTTCCTGGTGTAATATGGTCCAGTTTCCTGGTGTAATATGGTCCAGTTTCCTGGTGTAATATGGTCCAGTTTCCTGGTGTAATATGGTCCAGTTTCCTGGTGTAATGTGGTCCAGTTTCCTGGTGTAATATGGTCCAGTTTCCTGGTGTAATGTGGTCCAGTTTCCTGGTGTAATGTGGTCCAGTTTCCTGGTGTAATATGGTCCAGTTTCCTGGTGTAATATGGTCCAGTTTCCTGGTGTAATATGGTCCAGTTTCCTGGTGTAATATGGTCCAGTTTCCTGGTGTAATATGGTCCAGTTTCCTGGTGTAATATGGTCCAGTTTCCTGGTGTAATATGGTCCAGTTTCCTGGTGTAATATGGTCCAGTTTCCTGGTGTAATATGGTCCAGTTTCCTGGTGTAATATGGTCCAGTTTCCTGGTGTAATATGGTCCAGTTTCCTGGTGTAATATGGTCCAGTTTCCTGGTGTAATATGGTCCAGTTTCCTGGTGTTTGTAAGGACTCTGGCAGCAGCGTTCTGGATCAGCTGCAGCTGCCTGATTGATTTCTTGTTAAGGCCTGTAAAGATGCCATTGCAATAATCCAACCTACTGAAAATGAATGCATGAATAAGTTTTTCCATGTCTTGTTTAGGCAGAAACCCCTTAATTCTAGCAATTTTTTTTAGGTGGTAATAGACAGATTTATCACTAAATCTGCCTATTTCTAGGGTGGGGTCTGATCATGCTGCCCTATTGTCAATGTTCATCATACACTGTTTTTCATGTGCATGAAAAGCAGTGCATGCATGAGTTCAGTGACCTACCCTAGCAGTCAGAGTGGTGATCAGCAGCAAATTAAACATTTTACACAGAGTAAAAATATCCCCAAGTTGAATTAATTCCTTATTTTATTTGAGCTAAAACTTTTATGTAAATACTTGGCTTTTAGACTCCCGCTATACCCTTCCTTTGTCTGCATTTGTCATCTTTTTTTGTGTTCCTTTGTAGTACCTCCTCTATGTTTTGTGCTGTATAATTTTCTGTCTCTTCTTTGTCAGTGATGATTCTTGTGGCAATGCAGTCATTTTGTCAAATTTTGTTCATTGTATTTGCTGTAGTCCAGTCACTGCCAGTGGATGATGGCTATGTTACGTAGCACTAGTCTCTTTCTTTTCAGTGCACAGCCTTCTGCAGTCTTGTTACAATAATCTCAATCATAAATCAGGTGATTACTTCAGTGAAATGGAGCGAACTGCTCGAAATGGATGTCATCAAATCTGGTAAAAGTAAATAAACCTGAAATATGAATGAGCTCTCATTTGTTCCCTTCAAGTAAAAATATAATTCTTGAATTGAAAATCTTTGGGAAATCTTTTCTTTTTTTTTTCATCTTTTTTTTGGACGCTATAGCCATTATGAAACCCATTAGCCATGTGCACCTTAGATTAGCCCAGTAATCTGTAATCCATAAAAACACTTATAAAGGGGTGTAAAGAAACAGAACTATAACTTCATCTCTTGATGCACAAACACAGAAATGCACACAAGGAATAAAACATTGTGCCAGGATAGCTGAAAGCTGCTATCTGAACAGGACGGAGTAGGTCGGCTTGTTAAAAGCAAGACAAAAGGAGTAAAATAGCACTGCAGAGGGAACAAAAGTTTTACCTCAATAAATAATAAATACCTTTCATCTATGAAACACCCCGATTTAAAACATTAAATGACTCTGAAGGAAGAAGCATAAAAAGGGTGATGAACAAATATAAAAAAAATACCGTAGATAGAAAGGAAAAAATAAGAGAATGAAGGACTGAGAGGAGATTAGGATTTGGAATGAATGAGGTCATTGTTAACAAGGTCTGACCTTCCCACTCTCCCGCCAACATGAGACATCCATCCGTCTCTCCACTGCTCACAGATCTGTTCATACGGTTTTTGTCAAATGCTTGTGGGGAATACTTCCCTTATACAGGAGGCACACAGAGTTCACTTTTTCCACCCAGTTGAAAAACAGTCGCCATGGTTACATTGTTTTTTAATTCGGAATTAAAAAATTCGGATTTAATTATTCCGAATTAAATAATTTGGAATTGATTATTCTGAATTAAATAATTCAGAATTAAACTATTTTCCTTCGAGTTTACCTGGAAATAGTAATTCCAAATTGAGGTTTACATGGAAAACAGGTTTGATGGTGTTTCTCCAATTCCTCTCCAGGTCTGGGGGTTGGGAAGGTTCTGATTGGATAGGGGGGGGACCGGAAGTTAAACTACCGGGAGAAAAACTAACTTAGCTGCTACAACTTTGAAAAGCTCACAATTTGTATGTTTCCTGTTTCCATCTGTTCTTTTAATTATTTCCAGGTCCTCCAAGCTATTTATTAAATAAATGGTCTCTGCTCTTGACCAGCGTTTACTGCTGCTGCCATCTTGAAACTTTGTTTAGAAAACCAGCCCAGTGTGGAATATAAGCGTCATGGAGACAGACGGGCGAGGGAACGAGCAGAAAGAAAGACCGGGATTAATTTAAAGAGGAATGAGTGTAAACATGATCACTGAATTATTCTATTCCGATTTAAAGGGAACCCTGCATATTAAGACATGTAGTCCCTAATTAGCCACAATTGTTCTCTTATACTAAAATATGTTGTTAGAAACACATAAAATAATCTAATTGCTTTAAAAATCTACAATGTTTATTACATATTTTGACCTGCGGGAGGCGCCATGTTTTACCTGCGCAATGTATTCTGGGGGCGATGACGTACGACGGTGGCTCTGGGAAGATAAGCCCCATTAGTTTAACTGGGACAGGTATCTAAAACACAGATGAGCAGCTCTCTCCCGGCCGTGGAGGCTGACGAGGGAGCCCATAAGACGTCTCGGTTCAGGCAAACTGGATCAAAGTTCTGTGATGCACGGGAGATCTGCAAAAATGATCAATGTTGTGCGCATCTTACCAGTGCATTAGGCTCCTGCGTAGCCTGCGTAGGCTACGCCGTAGCCTGCGTAGCCGGGGCTCTACAGCCCGCAGCGCTCCGCCACCCGCTCGCCGCTCTCCGCTCTCGCTGCCGCCGCCAGGATGGAGACGCCGGTGGGCAATATGCACGTTTGAGTGGGCATAGCCCCCCCCTCTCCCCCCTAAAACTGGCCTCGGTGCTGGGTGATGACAGACCAGAGGCTGAGGGGACTGGCCCGGGACTTTGACGAAACGGGAGGCGCAGACTTCGCTTCAAATAGGCAAGAACATCTTTATTTAATTTAATGACACCAGATCTGGCTGGGGTTTTTATTGTAGCATCGGCTATCTGCTAGTTAAACGTGTGGTCGGTTAGTCTATCTGAGTTTTATGGTGTTTTTATAGTTCATGCTGTATGGGGCTGCACTTTTTTTTAATTTTATTTTACTTTTTTGTAGGTGCGCCGTCACCTTAATGTTCAGCTGTGTTTTCATCTGTGTTTCTGGTGCGCCGTCACCTGTTTAGCTGTGTTTTCATCTGTTTCTGGGTGTCAGAACAGTGGACGGGGGTTAGCAGGAGCCACCGTGTGACGTCACTACCCAGAATGTAAACAACAATGGCGACCTACATGTTAAATTATATTTTCAAATTTTATAAAAACGAAGACATCAACAAGGTTTTTTATATCACATTGTTATAATTGATACCAACATTTATCTTTTAAGACCTACATGTCTTAATATGCAGGGTTCCTTTTAAAATCTGAATAAACCAGCCACTTACTTCAGAATTAAGTTTAATTCAGAATGGCCATTTTCATTTGAAATGAGGCGTTTACATGGTAATTTTACTCATTTTAAATCGGATTTAATTTTAATTCTGAATTAAAGAGGAATTAAACTTCCCATGTAAACGCACTCAGTGAGACATAATAACTGTTCTTATTGCTGAGCATTATTTGTGGTTGGCTAAGAATTTCAAGACATCAAATATAGATATACATATTTCATAAAATATTTCTCCATAGGTTGGGCAAGATTTAACCAGATTTCAAGAAAATACAATACAAATAGTTACTGGTTCATCAAGATAAACAGTTGCCGGTGTTAAGAGTTTCTGAGTGAATTGACATGTAGCTCTTGGTGCTGTGGAGGCCCATATAGCATTACAATTGGGAGCAGAAAGATCAATAAGCTTTCATATGACCGAAGAAAATCAATCAAATAATCTCGAATAAACAAGTACTTAAATGTTGTTGTTTTTTCACACTGTGCTCTTGTTTCACCCTGTATAAACTGTCCTTTTCAGATGAACAGTTTTTCTGTGTCTGTGTCTGGAGATAGGATATTTGAGCTTAAAGGGAAAGTTCGGTTTTTTACAACCTGGACCTTATTTATGGCATTTTTTATGGTCGTATACTCACCCAGAGGTGTTTGGTGTCATTTGGAGTCCTTCGGAAGATATTAGGAGTTTTTTGCGAGCCTCTTCTCCGTATAACGGTAGCGCATAGGGCACTCGCGGGACACAGACGATGCAGCGTCTAAATAACACATGATTGCCGCGAAACTCTTCATTTCTTTTATGAATCACTAGATCTGCTTCCAGGACCTGTTGTAACATTGTGGCGCTGTCTGTGTAATAAATAAAATAAGACAAGACCTCTGAACTCATGACGTCATCTCTGTGCGCGCACTCTGTCCTCCGTTCAGTGAGCTCTTCAGCCGTATACTCCGGCTCAAAACGGTAAGGACGTCCATCATATTCAAAGTCGTCGTCCACAACCTCAGAATTTGACAAATATTCAGACATGTTTCAAATAACTATCAGTAAACTAACAGTAGCGAACTCCAGCTGTACACGGAGCTGTGTCTGGGACGCGCACACAGAGATGACGTCATGAGATCAGAGGTCATGTTTACAAACGGATTTGTTTAATACACAGACAGCGCCACAATGTTACAACAGGTCCTGGAAGCAGATCTAGTGATTCATAAAAGAAATGAAGAGTTTTCCGGCAATCATGTGTTATTTAGAGGCTGCATCGTCTGTGTCCCGCGAGTGCCCCCGTTCACTACCGTTATATGGAGAAGAGGCTCGCAAAAAACTCCTAATATCTTCCGAAGGACTCCAAATGACACCAAAGACCTCTGGGTGAGTATACGACCATAAAAAATGCCAGAAATAAGGTCCAGGTTGTAAAAAACCGAACTTTCCCTTTAAGTAAACTCAAATATCCTATCTCAAAAAATTAGAATATTCTGGGAATCTTAATCTTGAACTGTAAACCATAATCAGCAATATTAAAATAATAAAAGGCTTGCAATATTTCAGTTGATTTGTAATGAATCCAGAATGTATGACATTTTTGTTTTTTTTAATTGCATTACAGAAAATAAAGAACTTTATCACAATATTCTAATTTTCTGAGACAGTCCTGTATTTCTTTGTTGGACTCAACTTGGATGTTGGAATGTTGGCACTTACACGTTTCCAATTGTGATCGAGATCAAATAAAAAATAAAAAATCCAACAACAATGCTTATATGAAGAAACATTTTAGTGCAAAAACAGCTCTGCTCTGTAAAACCGGCGACTCTCTGGGTCAGTCCTGCATTGAAACTTGAGACATACGTTTTGACCCTTTTGCATGCAATAGATAATTAAATCATTCATTAATTCAAACCATATTGCCACATCTTTCTTTTAGAAATCTATGATATTATTTCAGTCTTACTGGGATATTGCAGTCACCTAGTGGGTAATATGTGTTTATACAGAGGTATTAGATACTTTTTTCCAGTTTTGGCGACAACAGCGGGACATCGTCTATTCATTTTTCCCCATTGCAGAGTGGACGTCGCAAAATACTTTTGAGCCTTACCCCAGATAGGATTGAAGGGATGTTGTTGGCTGTCAGCTCTTGGCTGTGATGGATGCCGTGTGTCCAGTGACAGAGCTGTGGGATGTTTGGTTGCTTGTGAGTTTGAGCAGTTAAGAGCCTGATTTGCTGAATGCTCTCTTATCTTTTTCTTACAGCATTTTGTTTGGCCCCTGCTTCGTGCTACGACCCAGTGGGGCTGAGGAAGAATTCTCAGTATTGAGTATTGACTGGTGTAGACTGATCCTTGGAGAGTCACACGTGTAGGACTGAGGCGATCAGTAGCCCATCAGTTATGGCGCTTTTCCACTAGTACCTACTCAGCCCGACTCCACTCGACTCGCCCTCGTTTCTTTTCAATACCCAGATCAGAAGTAGGAGGTTGGAGAGAAGCTGCTGTGACGTATTTGATTGTGTGATCTAAACTAAGAAGACAACAACACTAAAGATGTAGAACCTGGAGGAGATGATAGATGTGCTGCTGGGTCTGTGGCTTTTGTTTGATATCAAGTTAAAAAATGAGAGTGAGAGAAGCTTCAAGCGGCAACGCTTTTTTTTTTGTTGGTTTGTCTCGGCGCTGCTGAAAAGTCAGCTGGAGCCGCGAGCAGCTATGAAGTGACAGAGCTCCTGGTAGATCTGGTCGTTCCTTATCACCGTCTAGATCTCTTTTTAATTCTCTCCTCAGCACCAGGTTTATGAACATCTGACCCTCAGAGTTGGATCATGAAACAGACTTTTGCTGCCATTGCTGGTCGAATAAAATGAACAAGAATCCGTCAGAGTCTCTTTCTCTGATTTCCTCCTCCTGACTCAGACGTCTGACTCCAACCCCCCGACCAATCGGTGGCCTGTAGTGTGATGATGCCAGATACAGCCGACTCAGCCTCCTTAGAACCTCAGCAGAATAGTTACAGAAAAGTATCTACTCGGCACGTTAGACCCCTAGTGGAGAAGCACAAAACCAAGGCGAGTGGAGTCGGGCTGAGTAGGTACTAGTGGAAAAGCACCATAATAGAACTGGTGGAAAGACAGACTGAGGTGAGCTGCTGGACCCAGCCAGGGGGTGGGCAGGCTTTATTAAAGTTTTGTCTGAAACGAACCTTAGCTGACGACGATGGCTGTCTTCTATTGGTGCACTGCCGTGTGGACAGGGTGGCTGGAAGTGTGGGACAAATGAAAGCTAAGGGTTTTGTGATGCCTCTAGATGGCTTTTTCTATGAAGATATGCGTTATGAGTATGTTAATTTCTGGGAGAATTGTATGCATGTGTTGATAAAAGAGCATCATTTCTCTCCTAATTGTAGTCTCAGTGTGAAAATTCCAAGTTATGAGGAGTAAAAATAAGTTTGACCACCTGTAAACCCATGACAACGGATGATGTGCCCCTTTCTGTTTTCTTTTTTTTAATTCTTTATTTAGGTATGGCAGTACATATTACAAAGTTAAAGCAGTAATTTTCATATCCACCATCCAGTTTTTCCATTTTAAGTAAACATATTAAGAAATAAGTAAAGGAAAAGAAAACTCTATACAATCTGGGAGAGACGGAATATATCACCAATCAGAAGAAGGGGCGGGGCTAATTCAGGCCAATTATGTTCAAGTACTCAAAATTTAGTCCGATGACACCACCCACGACTCTCTATGTCAAACCATTCAAAAGTTATTGCAGAAAGTAGAAGAAGGAAGAAAAAAAAAAAAAAAACGAGAAAAATTCCTACAGATACATTAGGGCAGGGGTCCTCAACCCTGGTCCTTGAGGGCCGGTGTCCTGCATGTTTTAGATGTTTCCCTGCTTTAACACACCTGATTCTAATTAATCATCGTCATCAGCTTTTCATCCAGGGCTGCACAATTCTGTTGATGACACAGTCACTTGTATCACGGTGCAATGAAGCAGGGAAACATCTAAAACCTGCAGGGACACCGGCCCTCGAGGACCATCATTAACTAACTAAGTTTATCCACTCCTGTATTGTGGCCTCAGTGAGCGCTTTTTTTAGCAGCAGTTATCAAAATGCCAAATAGATATTGATCAGACCGGTCCTTTCTGTTTTCAGGTGAACCGGTGTGAGGAGCGTGTGCTGCTGGTGCTCCTGCTCTTGAGCTGCTGGTGCTCCTGCTCTTGAGCTGCTGGTGTTCCTGCTCTTGAGCTGCTGGTGCTCCTGCTCTTGAGCTGCTGGTGCTCCTGCTCTTGAGCTGCTGGCGCTCCTGCTCTTGAGCTGCTGGCGCGGACTGCTCTTGAGCTGCTGGTGCTCCTGCTCTTGAGCTGCTGGCGCGGACTGCTCTTGAGCTGCTGGTGCTCCTGCTCTTGAGCTGAAGCTGTGTGACTGGACACAATTACAAGCTCATTTTCCTGACTCAGGTGCTTGTTAAAAAATGATTATCAATAATAGTTAATAATTAATTAATTTGTTGATTACCGTATCTTCCGCACTATAAGACGCACTGTATTATAAGGCGCACTAAATATCTGGTAAAATACCGTACTATAGTGGCTGGGGTTGAGTTATGTATCTACCTGATGGAGCTGCGCTACAGGAAATGCTACAGAATCCTACAGCAAATGCAAAAAAAAAAACAAGAAGAAAAGTACCGTATGTCAAACCTTATTAACAAAATAAAAACCAGCTTTGCTCCGTCTCGTCAAAGTCTCCATTATGCTAGTCAGCGTCGCTGCTGTTGTCTTGGACGTCTGTGACAATTCCTGACGTTTTTAGCGCCATTTCTTCGGCGACACCAACTACATTACCCATAATCCCCTTGACTACAGTAACAGAAATTACCGTAATGATCATATATAAGACGCACTGCATTACAAGGCGCACTGCCGGTTTTTGAGAAAATTAAAGGCTTTTAGGTGCGCCTTATAGTGCGGAAAATACGGTAATTAGTGTTAGAATAAACCTAAATTGAAGTTGAATGGAATTTAAATGAGTTAAAGCTTCTGAGCCATTAGGGCCTTAAAACTCTTCAATTGACACTAAAGCCACAATTATCTGACAAAATTGCAAAATTGTAGGCTGGATTATAATTCTGTATTAAACAAAAATCAGAGTAATTTAAAGTATTAAATCATTTGTGCATTTAATGGGGTTAATTTGTTGTTTTGATCATTTAGTGTTGGTTAGGAGCAAATATTGCTCTGTCTTTAACGCCGTAGTTGTGCTGTGTGGGTGGATGATTTCTTCTAAATGAACAGTGACTGTGTTTTGTTACAATCAGGGCCATATGTGTTTCAGATGTAACAGGAATTAGGGCTCCATCTATCCTACAGGCATGTTTCTGATAACGGGAGACAGTTATTGTCTAAACCTGTGGAATAAAGCCTGTGACAGTTAGTGTAGTACATGTTTAGTGACCGATTGGTGTGGCTGTTGATTTTGGAGACGCTACTATTAAATATTTAAAAGTGAGGAAGCTTTTAGATTCTGATTAGTTAACCCCTTGATGCCTGAAATATGACACATTCTTATACTGAACAGTCAGTACTGCAGTCACACAGTGGTTAAAATGTGTTTATACAGAGGTATTAGATACTTGTTTCCACAAGAGCACAACCAAGTTATGCACTATTTTCACCGGACAATAATTTCCTCTGGACCTACAATAATTCAAATCAAATCAAATCAAATCTTTATTGTAATTGTCCAGAAAACAACGAGACAGCAAAGCAACATCATGCAAACAAACAAATAATGCAAGCAAAAAAAAAAACCCACGAGAATATACAGGACTGTCTCAGAAAATTAGAATATTGTGATAAAGTTCTTTATTTTCTGTAATGCAATTAAAAAAACAAAAATGTCATACATTCTGGATTCATTACAAATCAACTGAAATATTGCAAGCCTTTTATTATTTTAATATTGCTGATTATGGCTTACAGTTTAAGATTAAGATTCCCAGAATATTCTAATTTTTTGAGATAGGATATTTGAGTTTTCTTAAGCTGTAAACCATGATGAGCAATATTAAAATACGTAATAAAAGGCTTGCAATATTTCAGTTGATTTGTAATGAATCCAGAATGTAAAAAAATTTTGCATTACAGGAAAAATAAAGGACTTTATCACAATATTCTAATTTTCTGAGACAGTCCTGTATATGAATGAATAAATTAATAAACAGTATTTACACTGCTCTAAATGCAGCATTAGAATCTTGTGATTAAAAAGTGCATATGTGCAAATAATTCAAAAATAACACCCCCACATCAGTGTTTCATGCATTTGCACTGAATAAGTAAAGTCTGTGTTTTACTTTACTTACAGTCAACAACCCCCAGAAGTAATGTCAGTTACCCTTTAATTAAAATAAACTTTGAATATTGAGTTGAAACGTCTGAATAGACACCACAGTTAGATTTCAGTGACTACACATTACATTTTCCCAAGTGACAAAATCTGAAAAGGCCTTATCAGCCTATGCACAAGTGGAACAGTAAACTTAATGGTAAATGTCACCTGAGCTTCTATTGTTTGTGCTGTCAGAGCAGCTTTGGGCTTAATGCAAGATACAGTTTCTCACTGCATGGCGTAGCATGTCATCATCTCATTGTCACTGATCTGGCTTCTTTCTCTATAAATCTCTGTGTGGGGCTTAATGTTGATTCATTTCTTCAGTTTTATTCACCAATTATAATATCATTCTGCTACATGCAGTGAATATGGGGTAAAGTCATTATATAATGTCACAGTATGTGCCACAGCTGCCATAATTACGAGGGGAAAGAGGCTTGAAAGTTTTAAAAAAGACTTCCCCCACAAATCACAAACTTACAATAATGTGCATTTACATGGGATTAAAATGAGTTTATGACCCTGGTGTTTGATGAAATAGAGTTAGGTCATTTGAGGTGGAATTTTTACTTCACTTTTACTTTACTTAAAATCTGATGGAGCACTGGATTAAAATTCACAAAATCCAAACAAATGAGTAATCTTGTTCAGCGTCATAAAAGCAATTTAAAGCAGCACTATGTAACTTTTCCAGCTTAATCTAATATTTCATCATCATCATTGTGATGGAACATCAACTTCCAACAGGTTTAATGAACCTCTGTCATGGTCTGAGGGGTCTGTATCGCCTTCACTGGCACTATGTAACTTTGAGGAGCATGGTAGGAACCCTGCCACACTAAAAAACTACACATTTTTACGGCTTTGACTGCTTTACGGATACGTCACTTCCCCCTCCTTCCCGATTCGTAGTCCAGACCAAAGCTGGGCGGGGCGTGGAGCGCAGAGCTCAGCAGAAGCTGGTGTCATGGCCGAAGCAGCGGAAAAACCCAAGAAAATAAAAGTTTTATTGGAGGAGGCGAAAAAAAGAAAGCGGGAGAGTAACAAGCTAAATGCCCGGACAAGAATAAACATTGGCCCGGCGTTCACTCGCTGGTGTGATTTTGGTCATTCTAAAATTACTGACAATATCAATAACAGACACATAGAATAATAATAATGATCATAAAATTGTGTAATTCGCAATGAGGAAGCTTTATAAAATAATAATACAATTGAATAGAATTACAGCACTAGAGGAAAGAATGCAATGAAAAGAAAATGTATAGAACATTTCTACTATTTTTCCTGAGAACTGTAAAATTGTGCAGGGCTGATCTGCAAAATATAAGGAATGGGCATTCAGTTATTCACAGGTTATAAAGTATTATTTTATTTTGTCAGTAAGTATGTTGGACTAGCGTATGAGTTTGTAGTTTGGGGCGCATTATCAGGCTGAAACAGTCAGGGGGGCGGTGGAGACTTCACTAATAAAACCAAGTTGAACTTAGTGATTTTCAACATCGTCATATTATATTGTTTAGCCAAAAATAGATACATTACCTCTTCACTATCCATCCTGCAAACGGCCGCTGAAAACAGAAAAGTAGTTTTGAAAGTCCGTCCCGTCTTATTTCATTCACTATCAAAACAAATGCAGCGACGGGGACAGGAGTTTTCCGGCAGTACGCGCTGGTGCTCATGGGAAATGTAGTTCTTTCTGGTAAAACACTACTGCTTTTGTCCAAAGGAGCCGCCAAACTCAACAAAAGCTGAAAGTTACATTGTGCTGCTTTAACCTCTGAGGTAAAATAAGAAAAGTTGTGTAGTCCTGCCCTTCATTCGGATAAAGCAACACACTTTTTTCACAAATCTTTTTTTTTTTTGTCTTTTTCCGTTCTACTGTACTACTTTTTTACTTCATGTGTTTCAGTATTAATCTAAATCTTGTCATTTTATTAAAATGATTCTTATTGTACTTTAGGTCGCTGTGTGACTCTCTCTTATGAGTGTCTAGTGTTTTTCTTTGCATCATCCCTCTCTCCTTTCTAATCTGAGCAGACAGGGGGATTAGGCTGCAGAAAGGGAAAGGTATAAAATCAAGAGAGAGAGATTATCCCGTCAGATTTTCACTTGTGAGCTCACCGGAGCTGGTCAGAAAACCAGGGAAATGAGACGAGGAAAAGGGGATACGGGATGAAGTAGGTACATTAGTAACACATAATAGATATATACTATATATATATACATATATATATATAATATATATACAATAAAGAAGAAGATTTTTTTTTCACATCAGCATTGTTTAACCCAACTTGATTACTGAGAGAAGACAACAACAGCTGGGACAGATGGACAGAAAACCTGAGGTAGGCTTTAGACTGAATACTAGCACAGTAACAAATGAATACATGTTTTTCCCAAATAAATATCTCTCCGGTTATTACACACACACACACACACACATACAGATATATATATATATATATATATATATATATATATATATATATATATATATATATATATATATACTTTCTAAGCGTAAAGAATCCTTTCAGTGCTGGACTCTCATTTTTTTAAAGCACTCATCAGCATCCTGACAAAACTTGATTATCTGTTAGAGTTTTCAATTTAAATTGATTATGTTTAAAAATGATTTTAATGAGACAATTCAGCTTCAATTCAATTTTAAAATGTAGTTCTTACTTGAAATTGCAGCTTTATCTTCTTTGACTATTCTCTCCAATGATTTAAACTGTGAGTACAGTGTGTGAATATTTATAAATACAGGTTAAATGATCAGTGAATGGGGGTAGGACTAAATAAGTTTACACTTCTTCCTACTCCTTTTTTGGCACATGTAAATCAAGATAGCAAGTTTTAAAGGATGAAATTCTTTGTTTGGTTGTTTTGTTTTCTTAAACTTCTCATGAAGTGTTTTTTTTTCTACAATGTACAAAAAAAAATCAACACTGAACAATTGTCATTCTTAAGAAACTAAACTAATCTTTTGAACACACATCCAGATCTTCAGATACACACCATGATGTAGTGACTATCCTGGTGTTGGGTGAGACTGTTAGACGAGAGCAAGGCCCTTAACCCTAATTGCTCCGTGAAAATGGTGTGTGCATCTCACATGTAAGTCGCTTTGGATAAAAGAGTCTGCTAAATGACAGTAGTAATAGTAGTTGTACCATTATAGTGCACTCAAATGTTTTAGCTTAAACTCCACTATCATCCCTAGATCGGATGATGAACACATGTTTAACGCTTGCTGGGCAACGTAAACACAAGGCGTGTTTTTAGGCCGTCACATACTGGCATTTCTTTGTGGAACATTTACCCCTTTTGCCGGTCATGGTGCCCGCTTTCCAGAAAGGTGTCAAATCTGACCACATCTTTTTTCTCCATCCTGAGGGAAACCAAAAGGCGTGAAAAAGGAGAGACTAGTCGTGTACGTAAGGGTCATCTCCCCATTCCGTATTAAGTGAGAAGTGTGAGGATTTGACAACTTTCGGATCACCTTGTACATGTGCTGACAATAGTCATTAACACAGAGTCGAAATTAACTGCAGGGACGAGCAGCACTCATAGTTAAAGCCCACTCACAAATGAAACGGCACCTGCTGAGGAAGACCCACACACTTCCAGCTGGTGAGGAAGACCCAGACACTTCCAGCTCTGAGGAAGACCCAGACACTTCCAGCTGGTGAGGAAGACCAGGACACTTCCAGCTGGTGAGGAAGACCCGGACACTTCCAGCTGGTGAGGAAGACCCGCACACTTCCAGCTGGTGAGGAAGACCCGGACACTTCCAGCTGGTGAGGAAGACCCGCACACTTCCAGCTGGTGAGGAAGACCCGCACACTTCCAGCTGGTGAGGAAGCCCCAGACACTTCCAGCTGGTGAGGAAGCCCCAGACACTTCCAGCTGGTGAGGAAGACCCAGACACTTCCAGCTGGTGAGGAAGACCCACACACTTCCAGCTGGTGAGGAAGACCCGCACACTTCCAGCTGGTGAGGAAGCCCCAGACACTTCCAGCTGGTGAGGAAGCCCCAGACACTTCCAGCTGGTGAGGAAGACCCAGACACTTCCAGCTGGTGAGGAAGACCCAGACACTTCCAGCTGGTGAGGAAGACCCAGACACTTCCAGCTGGTGAGGAAGACCCAGACACTTCCAGCTGGTGAGGAAGACCCAGACACTTCCAGCTGGTGAGGAAGACCCACACACTTCCAGCTGGAGGCCCCACAATATTTGTATTTACTGTGCTGATGCTGCACATGCAGCTGAATCTGTTCAAACCTTCCCTGTCAACTTCTCCACTCGTCAGCGTGCACCACACCATCACTCTCGTCCATGCGCCTCTTGTGCATTGATTGATTGATTGATTGATTGAACTTTTTATTTACGTGTCATGCACATGACGTGCCCAGCCCGAGTGGCCTTACAAGACACCAAAAAAAAGAAAAAGGAACATAAAGCAAATGAAAGCCAGACAACAGACCCTGTACCAGTTAAACAAATAAACAATCCTGACGCTTTATCCAGGCTTCAGAAACAAAATGAGCCAACTTAAAAACATTGAAGCTAAACAACCCGTCCATTCTATCATCATCAGAGCACCAGAACATTTCCGTTTTTTTAACAAACATTTCGGTAAATAATGGAGTTCTCAGTTCATCATACAGAGGGCAATATAACAAAAAATGTGATTCACTTTCCACTTCATTAAGTTTGCATAATTCACACAACCTTTCATCTTCGGGAATGTTTTTAAATCTACCGACTTCAAGATTCAAGGGAAGGATTCCTGTTCTCAGCTGAGCCATTAAAGACCTTTGATTTCGTGTTAGGTTTGCTTTAACATCAGGTTCAGGGCCATAATTGTGCTTGATTTGGATGTATGTTCGTAATTTGGGTTTAAACAAAATCTCATTTAACCATTTTGTCTCAAATAAAGCAAACTGCAATTGCAATTGCGTGTGCATGCTCACAAACGCTTCTGTTACAAGGGCCGTAACAATATTAAGAAAGCTGACAGCATCTTCCCCGCAGATATGTTTTTTAAAAATGATTATTAATATGATCACAATTAACGTGATTGACCCCTTCCGTCTCGTTTCAAGCACATGATGTGGATTCACAGTTCGCTTCCGGAATGCTGGTTTCCCGTATGTTACACGTTTACTCTCTTCCTGGGTAGGTGGGTAGGTAGCAACGGACTCAAACATTAGCTTAGCTTCATTGTTTTTCTATTCCTCTGTGTCTTGTTTATAGGTATAAAGGACCATGTTAGAAACTATGGTTTATATGGCTAATATAACACAGATGTTTTCAGTTTTGTGATAATAGTTATGATTGTATGCCTAACAGTGCATTATTAAACCATTTCCTTGTTGAGTGAAGTGAATAATACAAATACTAGTAACCATTTTTGGGGTGTTTGGCCTTTAAGTACTCAAGTTTGTCTTTTTTAAAGGATCGTGTAGTTATCAAGTGTTCGAAGACACTCATTAATAACAGAAATCATTTATTATAAAAAATGAATAAGTAAAAAACATCTGTACCACCTGTAGTTCAAGAATTAATATACAAAAGGCATAACTCATCAGTTGAGTTTGTATGTGATAGGATGGATGCCAACATGTGTGGTGTAAATTACAAAATGAGGGACAAGCTCACATAGTGATGAAGTCACGCGAGATCCAAGATGGTGGATGAGATAATATCCATGACTGTATAACATCCAGAGCCTTAGCCGGTCAAAAAGAACAAAGGAAATAATGAATAGAGTGCACATGTGTGTGGTTAGTTGGAAGGAAAAGGAAGCGAAGAAGAATAGTATAAAAATGAAAGCAAAGCTAAACAGATTTCTTACCACCACCAACTAAAGCCTGATTTAAGGTTCTGCGTCAAACCAACGCAGAGCCTACGCCGTTGCCGTGATGCCGTCGTGAACCCTTCGGACTTCTCTGTCACTCCATTTCGCCGCGGTGCAGTACCCCCCCAGAGCACTAGGGGGTTGCGTTCTTTTCCTGAATGGTTTATCGTTGTCTCTAGTTGATTCTTTGTTTAGCTTAGAGAGAGAGGATCTTGCTGGGGTTGGAGTTGTTGGATGTCCAAGAAAGTATCCTTGTCCTGAATCATACTGTATTCTTCGCAACCGGAACCGGAAATGCATTGCTACCAAGCAAACCAATCACAGCCCTCTCGGTCTGCATTGGGTCTGCGTCGCCTCGACGCGTATTTCCATTTTTTGGGAGGTGCACGTCAGGCTACGGCGTAGGCTACAGAGAAACTCCCGCGTAGTCGCATAGCCTACGGCGTAGGCTCTGGGTTGATTTAACGCAAAACCATCATTCAGCCTTAAGCTGTTCTGTCGTTTCTCACCAATGCGAAGCCAACTTCTCCATTCACATACTGGTCATTCAAATGGGAATGAATATGAGAAAACACCACTGCAGTTGCAAAAAATTATCGGCAAAAAGCAGCATACAGTGGGTCTGTCAGTCTGGATCTACATGTGTGCAGCACAGTGGAAAATGAAACCGATAAGAACACTCTAAACTAAGTTTTCCGTGCCCAGATACAAACATTCTTACTTGGATCTTCCCAGAAAGCGATTAAAGAGCACAGTTGATCCAGCTTGGCTAAAAAGGATTGGGAGATAGTGTTTAGATTTGCCAGCAGTCTGGCACGAAAGGGCTCCCTTTCTCTCTTTCTCCATTCCATGAAAGATGAGGAGATGTGGTGCTGGTGCAGCAGCAGCTGGGCTGTCCTCTCCCAGCTTGGACTGAAGATGTCAGTGCATGCATGGGTGCTTTATCAGTGTGGCAAGGAATCAGGACATCAATGGATCACTCCACTGCAGCACTGCACCTAGATGAGAGATGTGGTTGCAAGAAATCAGCCACCCGAGGGTTAGTTAGACACAGTTTGGGCAAGGCTTGCAAGACAGAGAGGTTTTAAGAGGTTTAAGAGGCGCACTTGTCTCTTTAACTTCCAGAGTACAGCAAATCAACATGATTTGAAGTCAAAAGATTTGGAAATAGGAAATTATGCTCAGAGTTTGGGGGGTTGGGGTAACTGTTGAACCTCATTAGATTTTTTCCGACAGCCCCAAAGTCATAGGAATGCCGTTTTCATAGTTTCTGATTTGAAAGTCACTTCAGACACAAATGATGTCAAGCACAGACTTTTTTTTTCTTTTTTCATATTATGCCCTCTCAAACAAAACACTTGTGATAACAATGTGTTTCTGCTTGAAAGAGATGGTTTCAGTTCTTTGAAGTGAAGTTCAAAACAGATTACAATCCATACACTGGCAGTTGAAATGATACAGATACACTTCAAAGATACCCAACAGTCCCTTAAATGCCAATTGTGTTAGACCTGACCTTTTTCTTGATATGAAAGAGACTACAGACTTCATGATCCCTAGAATTCATATAATGTAACCCTGTCATGGTTTGTTTCGTTTCCGTTTTTATTTTCAAACCCGTGTCTTTTGCCCCGTTTTCAAGTAGCAAAAACGGTGGTGTTTTCATGGCCGTTCGTTTACACGAAAACAAAGCTCAAAGTCACCAAATACAATAATTCCCTCTCCAAAGTGGAGATTTACAAAAACTCTGTCTTCATGTTTGCTTGTAAACGGAGGGAAACGGACATTTAGGCTTTAGAACGTCACGTTATGCGACAGAAACGTCGCCAGCGTCATGTAAGCGAGCTGTGTTTACGATTTGTTTGGCCACGTGTCATTTGCTGATGTTTTTTTTCCAGGATTCTGATTGGCTAGCATGACTTTATGCTTCTCGTTAGACTGCCCCCTGTAGGTTTGGTTGCTCATAGCACCTTAACAGCCTATTTATGTGGGTTCGTGTAATTGATGGTATTTTTCAAAACGTAGAGGGGGAAATACCCGTTTTTGTAAATACCCGGCTATGTGTAAACGTGGCCTTTGTGTTTCAGTTTTGTCTTCCCTGGTTCCCATCTGCCCTGATTGTCCGCACCTGTGTCTCGTCAACCCTTCTGTTTACTGTATGTCTAGTCTTGTCTTTCCGTTGCTCCCTGCTGGTCCGTACTGTTTGGCCGCGTTCAGACTGCCAGCCAATATCCGATTTTTACCCATCCATATTGAAACTGGATGACTCTTTTGAAGTCTGAACAGTCCCAAACCGCATCAGATCCGATTTTTGCAAACCAGATCGAAACCACCTCTGGGAGGTAGTTTCATATCGCATTTGGGCAGATGCGTCTCAGTCTGAACAGCTCCAAACACTCAGATCAGTTTTGACTGTCTGTGACGTCACTCTACGCGACGCCAGACCAGTAATTGTTGTCGCAATTACATGACGTCACACAATACACTGGGTGACGCCTCCGCTCCGACATCGTTGCTACGGCAACCCGTCAGATCAGTCAATGATGTGGCCCAGTCTGAACAGAGCCAGATCCGATTTGGACACTTGCTAAAAACAGTGTGGACAGTCAGCCCTGAAAATCGGATATGAGAAGGAATAAGATATGAATCAGATTTGCCTGCAGTCTGAACGTGGCCTTAGATCCCTCCAGGTTTCAGGTCTGGTTTTTGGCTAAAGCAATTGTGTTTTTGTTAACCCTGCTCTGCAGCACTTTCGGTTTTGTTTAATTTAATAAATCACGTTTTTTGGAACTCCCGCCTCTGGCATCTCTCCTGCAATTGGGTCTTCATCTATCAACACATGACAAATCCAGCTGATAGTGTGTTAGGAGATGAATACATAAATATCAGGTACCTTATAAGCATTTGGCTCCACAGTGCTACCTCTGTTACCTGTTTCTTTATACTTGGGAATTTTGTATTATGTTGGCCTATACTTCTTTCCCATTCTGGTGTTTTTATACAGTTCAAGGACATTTAGGTCAGATGAATTAGTGTCATTGACATGCATGATTCAGCTTCTATGGAAGACAGATTATGCTTGTCACATTACACTGAAATTAAAAAAAACAAGAATCGAATATTTAATTCTACAGGTCCCACGGTCATTATGCACAAACCAATGCAAGATATTAATTTTAATAATTAAAACATTGAAAAAAAATACAAATAAAGTCATTACAACCGAATCTGCAAATTAAATATTGCAGACATTGTGCATCATAACTTAATCACACAAGTAAATGCACATAACAGCACAGACACGCACACACACAAACACACACACACACACACACACACATATATAGATGGTAGGGGATTTAAGGATCAGTGTTTCAGATTAAGTAGACAATTTATAAAGCTGTCTGACCACTGCTGGCAAACCTTTATTTCCCCCTCTGTCACTGTTTCACTGCTTTATCTTCTACGTTTTCGTTTTCCAATGATCTAATAAGAGTGATCATCAAATAATTATCAAATTGCTATTACTTAACTAAATGGTAGTGCAATAGTGCATCATGTCATGCAGCATTATTTATCTGATCTTGTGATTATGTTTACAATGATAGTACTGATAGTCCTGATGTCCTGAGGTAAGAGATTTTAGATGAAAGAACGTGCATTTTATTTTCTTATGACTACTAAAATAAGTCAGCTAGTGTGGTATATAGTTATTTCTTAAGAGAATAAAGCAAACGCTGGAAGGCAAAAAGACATTACTTAGGAGTACAACAGAAAATTCTGAAGTTTTCTGAAAGTGTGGACCTAACCTTTTACATTCGTTCTGCAAAACTTGTCTGCTTATGCAAGGCCAGTGCCATTCAACCTTGGATTACTATTGCTGCAGATTTGCTTAGACCTTGGTGAGACCTTGGTGATATATATATATATATATATATATATATATATATATATATATATATATATATATATATATATATATATATATATATATATATATCACACTATCTTATCCCTTCCTAAGATGCTTGTGACCAAAGATAATAACCTCTGTTTTATCGAAATTTAGAAGCAAAATATTTGTGGACATCCAGTCCTTGATGTCCCTAAGACATGCCTAAAGTTTAGCCAACGGTTCTGTTTCATCTGGCTTCATAGACAAATAGAGCTGCGTATCATCAGCATAACAATGAAAGTGTATGAAGTGAATCGGGATTATACTTCCCAAGGGGTGGCATGTATAAACTGAACAAGATTGGTCCTAGGACTGAACCCTGCGGAACACCATAACAGACCAGTCGACTGTTCTGAAGAAACCTCATGTATATGAACAAACTGGATGTTACGGGGTGAGGTTTTGGACCCAAATGCAGCACACGGAGCACACAGTGGTAGTTTGTCTGGTTTGCTTTATTACCCTCAACAGGGAAAAGGAGCAGGCAGGAATGCAAGACAAGGATCAGGCAGCAATCGTGTCAAGTTTGGAAGACAAGGTCAGGCAACGGAGAGCAGGAGACAAGGCAGGGTCCAGAAACAGGCAGGGTCGGCAACGGGAGGTCAAGACAGGGAATGCTGGAAGGTCTTGCATCTACAAACAGAGTGACGATCTGGAAGTGAGAGTGCAGAAGTGAGGAGCTTTTATGCTGTCCTGATTGTTGAGGGGCTGCAGCTGGGAGAGCAGGAGAGAGGAGTGAGTGACGAGGTGGGCGTGGTTAACGAGGTGGGCGTGGCTGACGAGGTGGGCGTGGCTGGCAGGAGAGAGTGGTGTGGAAAACCACTGAAGGCTGGAGGACCAACCATGACACTGGAATCTGTCCGATAGATATGTTTAAACCAACCTAAAGCTGTCCCTTTAATCCCAACAACATGGTCTAACCTATGCAGTAATGTAAAAAGCAGCACTGGGTTCCAGTAGAACCAGAATGGACACTAATCCCTTATCTGAGGCCATAAGAAGGTCATTCGTGACTCAAACCAGTGCTGTCTCTGTGCTATGTGTCTCTCTAGATAAGCACCAGCAGGGGGCCAGTACACTACCACTAACAAAACGGGGTTCTCTGATTTCCAGCTAGACTAAGCATGAGACTTTCGAACATATTATAATTTATTTGAAGACTGGAGTTATAGATCGCCGCTACTCCTCCACTTCAGCACGTGCTTTGTGGAATTTAAGTAGCTGGGCGGATATCATTATATATTATATACTTTAACAAGTGAAACAATTATACACAGAAGCAAGAATTACCAGTATGGAAATATTGTATGTGTATCTATGTGTGTATATATAAATATATATATATACATGTAGACATGTTTAAATGTTGGATTGAAAAGGGAGTGCAAACTTTTGCACATGATTCTATTTGTTCCTCTTGATGTTAGCCAGTGTGATATGGAGGGTTCACAGTGTGTGAACTGATTTGGTGAAACACACCATTAGAACCAATTTTACGAGTGAAAAGGGTTAAGATGAGGCCTTCGTCAAGGACTATCCCTTTTTTTCGTTATCGGTTATACATTTTGCTCATCATGAATTTGCATGTGGAGTCCATCAACACCTTGCTCCATTTGTCTGGCTCTCACACTCATTCAATCCTTTACCATTTTGTTTTTTTTCTCTGTTTGTCTTTGTGCAGCTGTACAACAGCATGCCTGTATGTTTGCCAGAAGCACTAGCAGAAGCATTATGGAAGTGAAAGAGCGCCGTCCATACTGCTCACTTACCAAGGGCCGGAAGGATAAAGATGGACAAAACACTGGTAAGACAAATAAGCAGTCATTAAAATATGTACTTCCTGATATTTATTTTCCTGCCATTCATTAAGAGAGTTGGTGAGTCTTTTATTACATATCCATAAGGAGATCATGTATTGGGCTGAACTGTGGGAGTTTATAGATACTGGTTGTTTTCAATTAAAATATTTTCCAGTGATGCCTCCAAATATTGTTATTAATACATTCCTCAACATGTTTTGTTAGCTTACAGTCAGTCCGGAAAGTATTTAGAACACTTCACTTTTCCCACATTCTTTTATGTTACAGCCCTATTGATAATAGGAATAAATCATTTTTTTTTCTCAGAATTCTACACAAAACACCCCATAATGACAACATGAAAGAAGTTTTGATGCGACTTTTGTAAATTTATTAAAAATAAAAATAACAAGAAATCATATGAGCATAAGTATTCATAACATTTGCTTAATACATTGTAGAAGCTCCTCTGGCAGCAATTACAGCCTCAAGTCTTTTTGAATAGGTTGCTACAAGTGTGGCACACCTATTCTTGGGCAGTTTTGCCCATTCTTCCTTACAGACCCTCTCAAGCTCCATCAGGTTGGATGGGGAGCGTCGGTGTACAGCCATTTTCAGATCTCTCCAGAGATGTTGGATGGGATTCAGGTCTGGGCTCTGGCTGGGCCACTCAAGGACATTGACATGGTTGTTCTGAAGCCACTCCTTTGATATTTTGGCTGTGTGCTTTGGGTCGTTGTCCTGCTGAAAGATGAAGCGTCGTCCTAGTCTGAGGTCAACAGCACTCTGGATCAGGTTTTCATCCAAGATGTCTCTGTACATGGCTGCATTCATCTTTCCCTCAATCCTGACTAGTCGCCCAGGTCCTGCTGATGAAAAACACCCCCACAGCATGATGCTGCCACCACCATGCTTCACTGTAGGGATGGTGTTCTCCAGGTGATGAGCGGTGCCTGGTCTCCTCCAAACACCACGCGTGGAATTCATGCCAAATAGTTCAATCTTGGTCTCATCAGACCAGAGGATTTTTTTTCTCATGGTCTGAGAATCCTCCAGGTGCCTTTTGGCAAACTCCAGTCGGGCTGCCATGTGCTTTTTAGTAAGGAGGGGCTTGCGCCTGGCCACTCTACCATACAAGCCTGATTGGTGGATTGCTGCAGAGATGGTTGTCCTTCTTGAAGTTTCTCCTTTCTCCACAGAGGAACGCTGGAGTTCTGACAGAGTGACCGTCGGGTCCTTGGTCACCTCCCTGACTAAGGCCCTTCTCCCCCGATTGCTCAGCTTAGGCGGGCGGCCAGCTCTAGGGAGATTCCTGGTGGTTCCAAACTTCTTCCATTTAAGGATGATGCAGGCCACAGTGCTCACTGGGACCTTCAAAGCAGCAGAAATTTTTCTGTACCCTTCCCCAGATTTGTGCCTCAAAACAATCCTGTTTCGGAGGTCTGAAGACAATTCTTTTGACTTCATGTTTGGTTTGTGTTGCAACATGCACTGCCAACTGTGAGAGCTTATATAGGTGTGTGTCTTTCCAAATCAAGTCCAATCAACTGTATTCACCACAGGTGGACTCCGATTAAGCTGTAGAAACAACTTGAGAGAGATCAGTGGAAACAGAATGAACCAGAGCTCAATTTTGAGCTTCATGGCAAACGTTCTGAATACTTATGCACAGGTGATATTTATAGTTTTTTATTTTTTATAAATTTACAAAAATCATAACAAAACCTCTTTCATGTTGTCATTATGGGGTATTTTGTGTAGAATTCTGAGAAAAAAAATGAATTTATTCCTATTATCAATAGGGCTGTAACATAAAATAATGTGGGAAAAGTGAAGCGTTCTGAATACTTTCCGGACTGACTGTACCTTCTTACAACACATCAATGTGTCTGTATTTTCTCTCTTGTTATGATTCTTTCACAAGTCCCGCCCAATCAAGTGCTGTTAGATAACTGTACTGATAGAAGTGAAATGTCAACAATTAAATTCGACATGCTTACTGCAGGTCATGTAGCTAACATAGCTTTTAGATAAGAAAACTAGATAATAGATCATTAATCAGATGCTACAATTGCAGTCCCCCTCATTAAGTACATTTGGGCATTCATCCATCAGTCATCATTTTCTTAGGCATTGGTCTCTTCTCTATATGTTGCATTGTATTCAATCGTGTTATGAAAAAAAAAAAACTAATTGATGAACATAATGTGTTGTCACAGTTAATATGATAATAGCTATTTTTAACCTTCAGTTAAGTTTCAGACATTCTGCATTAATTGACATTAATTGTGATTCAAATTAGTGTATTATGTCACAAGAACATTTACATTTAATTCCGTCACTGTGTTATTCATTTTGATAATCGTACACTTACAAATTAGTTATGTTGAAAAAAAATTAATTTAAATTGTTACTTCAACAAGAACAAAAAAAACCTCAATATAATTATTATCTTCAAATTAACGTGGTGTTATTTAGTGCCACTATTTGACAGGCTGATGTCAGGGATGTGAGTATGGCGTCGTGGAGCTTTGAGCACCTACTGACGTTAATTTGAAGACAATAATTATATTACGGTTAGGGGGGGGGTAAGATTTGGCTGGAATAACGTGATCCTTCCACGCGCTACGTCCGGCCAGAGAAACCCCACCCTGTCTGGAGAAGAGAGGCTGCTCACTCCTGGAGACCTGAGCTCAGTGCAGGAACTCCCGGGGCTGGTAGAGGGAGCAACGCCCAGGACTGACTTAACCCTTGTGCTGCCTTTGGGTCAAAATGACCCAATTCTTTTACCCTTCTTTCCTCCTGCCATGCTCTCTCCTTCCTTCTTCCTTTCCTCTTTGCCTCCTTTTTTACCCTCTTTACTCCTTTTTCTTCCTACCTCCTTTTCGTCATTTGTTCCTTTATTACCTTCTTTGCTTTTCCTTCCTACTTTCCTTATTTTCTCCATGCCTTCCTTCTTCCCTCCCTTCTTTCCTTTTCTCCATTCTTTCCTTCCTTTCTCCCTTCCTTCCATCTTTTCTCCCTTCTTTCCTCCCTTCCTTACTCCGTTTCCTACTTCCTTCCTTCTTTCCTTCTTTTCTCCTTTCTTCCTTACTTCCTTCTTTCCTTCATTCCTTCTTTTCTCCCTTCACCCTCACTTGACTCAAAGACAGCACAAGGGTTAAGCAGGAGCACTGGGTGAAGAAAAGGGAAAAAAATCGGGATTATATAAAAATGTAGCTATTGTTAATGGTTGCTAACTAATGCACTGGAGACAACAACTGTGTTGACGTGTGTGTGTGTGTGTGTGTGTGTGTGTGTGTGTGTGTGTGTGTGTGTGTGTGTGTGTGTGTGTGTGTGTGTGTGTGTGTGTGTGTGTGTGTGTGTGTGTGTGTGTGTGTGTGTGTGTGTCTATCTTGTTTTTTGCATTCTCCGTATTATTCCAAAAACAAAGTGAATTTTTGAAAGTTGGTAAATTCCTTTTGTTCCTGTTAAACACTGACTGAAATGAATTAACAGAGATGATTTATTTATTTATTTATTTATTTATTTATTTATTTATTTATTTATTTATTTATTTATTTATTTTCCCCAACTGGATTTGAAGAACATTTAAAAAAAACTCAAATTACTGCAATGCAGTTCAGAGGAAAGATATCAGAGAAGTTGATATTGTGCTCCGTTAAACCAATTGAAGCTGTACATAGATTGGTAGAGCTATATGAGAATGATTAAACGGCTACACAAGCACAGTAATGGCTACAATTCCACTGTGAGCAACCTATATACAGTTACAGCCTACAACGTTTGTAGATTTGTGTCTCACTTAGCATGATCTTTGTATAAATCACTTTTCTGATGTCAGTACTAAGGGATGTATTGCAACTGCATTATTGTGAGTACACATGACATTTCAGAAGAGATCCATGCCAGGCTTTAGTGCAGTACAGTGTTATACATAAAGATGTACTTCATGATTTATATTCTACTTTATAGTTTATTATAATTAGTGCCAGCCAAAAATGTTGACATACTTAACAAAATGATTAACCAACTAAGACAGTTTTTCTTTTTTGTGTGTTTGTTTTTGTGTTTTTTTGCTTTATGTGTATTAAGCTTTAGAGTGCTCAGATAACTCATTGCTTGTTGAATTTAGCCATTTAATCCGGCTCAGGCAGATTCTTTCAATTGTAGAACAGGAAAGATGAAGTATCTTTGGAAATCCTCTGAAAATCTCTATTTCAGAACATTTATCTTGCTGTCACTTGGCTAAATTTCCTTAAAACGCTGGTTTATTGTGAGCATAAGCAATAATTCAGACACATACATAAATCTGCAACCTGACAAGTTGTAACATTGAGATCCACTGACAAATGGAACTTTTTCTGTGTTTGCACACGTCTCTGTGTTGGCTCGGCCAGGGAAGCGTGAGGACTGTGCGATAGGTTCCCAGGGTCTCCGGGTCCCCACGCAGAAATCCTACTCCTCCAGTGAAACCCTCCGGGCCTTCGACCAGCACCAGGAGCAGGCCAGGTCAGGACTGAAACTCTACACACCGGCCACGGTTACATGATGGTTTTTCATTCAGGATTAATTATTCCCAATTAAATCATTCCGAATTAAACTATTTTCCTTCCAGTTTACATGGAAATAGTAATTCTGAATTGAGGTTTACATGGAAAACACGTTTGATCGGCTTTATCCAATTCCTCTACACGGAAGTTACATCTACCGGAAGAAACTTAGCCGCTACAACTTAGAAAAGCTCACAATTTTGATGTTTCCTGTTTCCATCTGTTCTTTTAATTATTTCCAGGTCCTCCAAGCTATTTATTAAATAAATGGTCTCTGCTCTTGACCAGTGTTTACTGCGTGCTGCCATCTTGAAACTTTGTTTGGAAAACAAGCCCAGCGTGGAATATATTTCAATTCAATTTCAATTTTATTTATATAGCGTCTAATACAACAGATGTTGTCTCTAGACGCTTTCCAGAGATCCAGAACATGAACATGAACATAAACATAAACATAAACCCAGAGCAATTATTATATAAACAATGGCAGGTAAAAACTCCCATAGTGGGAGAAAAACCTTAAGCCAAACAGTGGCAAGGAAAAACTCCCCTTTTGGAGGGAAGAAACCTTGAGCAGGACCAGGCTCATAAGGGGGGACCCTCCTGCCGGAGGCCAGACTGGGGGAGTCGGGAACGTCAGCAGCACACAGCAGGCAGGTGGAAGCAACAGCGGGATGACCAGAGGTGGAGGGGGGCACAGGCAGGTGGAAGCAGCAACAGGATGATCAGGATGATCGGTGCCCCCCTGCAGCATAAGCCTATAGCAGCATATCTACCGCGAAGCTCTGTTTGAGAGTAACTATTATAGTCTTGTTCTGTAGCTGCAACTATGGCCCAATCTCAATACTCCCCCTACTTTTCTTCACTCGCCCTTCTTTTCTCCACTCGCCCTTCTTTTCTTCCCTAACCCCTAAAAAAGAAGGGGGAGATTTTAGGGCACTTGGCCCAGGTGCCTGTCCCATTTCTCCTACTCCCCCTCGTTTTCATCCCTAACCTGATCAGGAAGCAGAGAGCCAAAAGCTGTTTTAATTTCAGCTGTAGCGCTGTTAATATGGCACTTTATTAAGTTTTAATATTTTTTCAGGCATAAAGGTAACCTTAAGATCCGCAACCGGGGCTCAGTTTATCCAAATAACGCCTGTTAAGAAATTTGACCCGATGTTTTCGGAGATGAGAAGAGCCGCCGCCCCCGGGGAGCAACCTCAGCTCACAGCCCGAAAACAGACGTATCTGCCGGGTCAAGCTGCTGCGTCGCCCCGGGAGAGAAACTCTCTCCTGGGACGCAGCTCTGTTGAGAATTACGCTGGCTGAAATAAATCATTTAGGAAGATGTTGGTTTAATAGATGAAATCTAACAGTTGTAGCTACGCCTGTTAAGAAATTTGCTCCGAAATTTAGAGATTTCTGTCTGCCGGCTCCGGAGTTTAGGTTCGCGTTAAATAGACGCAGCCTATGGCGTAGCTTACGTAACCTACGGCGTCGTTTACGTAACCTACGGCGAAGCTTACGTAGGTTACGTAACCATATTCCGGCGCGATTTTAGCGAACAACGGACAAAAAAGGGATTATGTACATTCACTGAGTGAATATTATGAAAGTAAAATATTGGTTTGCGCCGAGAAATGTAATCAAAATGCATTTTTATGCAGAAACTAACTCAAAATATTGATTTTATTCCCAAAAAAATAAGAAATGTCCGCCATGTTTTTTTTTTTGATTCAGTCCGCAAATGACGACGAAAAGCATTCTGGGAAATTTTCATACCCCCTCGCTCGCCAAGTGAGCATCTGCAAACCCTCAATTTGAAGGGGCTATTCTCAGCCCCTAGCCCTCGTTATGCCCCCTCCCCCTTGGTGAAAAGAGGAATTGGGACACCACTACCTTCACGGGAACGCGCAAAAGTTAGGGTTAGTGAAGAAAACGAGGGCGAGGGGGAGTATTGGGACGCAGCCTATGACTACTGACTCTAACACACTAGAGTTTACACTACCTAGAGATTTACCAACACCAGCTAGAGGTTTACTAAACACTAACTATAGGCTTTACTAAACAGAAAGGGTTTAAGTTTGGTTTTAAAGGTGGAGGTGGTGTCAGCCTCCTTAACCCAGATTGGAAGTTGGTTCCATAGTAATGGTGCCTGATAGCAGAACGCCCGCCCTCCAAATCTACATTTGGATACTCTAGGAACTACGAGTAAACCTGCACCCTGGGAGCGGAGAGCTCTGCCAGGAACATAAGGCACTATCAAATCTTGTAAATACTGCGGAGCTAAGCCGTTTTGGGCTTTATATGCAAGTAATAAAATTTTTAATTGGATTCTGAATTTTACAGGTAGCCAATGGAGCGACGCTAACACTGGAGAGACATGGTCTATATAAGCATCATGGAGACAGACGGGCGAGGGAACGAGCAGCGCAGAAAGACCGATGTTCTGCCAATCCTTACTCCCCGCCCAGAAATCATACTTTGTGGTTCTGCGCACGTGCACAGTCGATTTTCAAAGTTTGATTGCCACGCCAATCATTTCTTGCACGATGTAAAATTGATAATATGGGATGTTGAGTATTTGATCCTTCAAAATACACTACCCATGAACTGAATTGCATTACACTTTGTGAACAATATACGATAAAGAGAGAAAAAAAAAACAATTCTATCGCTTTATTTGATATTAATTCAGCCATTCGCCTTTTATTTAACCAGGTAGGTCATTAAACACATTCTTATTTACAATAACGGCCTGGCAAGAGACAAGGACCACTTGGGGGGGAAAGGGAAGTGGTTTAGACAGTAAAACACAGTAAAAATGTAGCTCTACAAAGGTAGAAAACAATTAGGTAGCATTTTTTGGCAAAGCAGCAGAAATTGGCAGAACACCGGAATTAATTTAAAGAGGAATGATCGTGGAATTATTCTATTCAGATTTAAAATCAGAATGAACCAGCCACTTACTTCGGAATTAAGTTTAATTCGGAATGACCATTTTCATTCGGAATTAGGTGTTTACATGGTAATCTTACTCATTTTAAATCGGATTTAGTTTTAATACTGAATTAAAGAGGAATTAAACTTCCCATGTAAACGCACTGATTGTTGACCTGTCCGATCTAATATAACAAATAATGTGTATTTCAAAGAGGAATGACACATCAAATATTGGCTAAATGCCATGTTCATTTCAAACATTGTTTAAAATGGACAATGTTGAAAATAATCTTGAAAACATTTCAAACAATGTTGAAAACACTGAGAGTGCAGACCATTTAGCATTTGTCTTTATTTGTTTGTTTGTTCTATTTTTTTATTTCAAAGTCGTGTTCTAAGTAAGACAAAAGACGTTGCTATGCTCTTGGATTTTGACAGGTTACTATATGGTACAATCAAAGGCCACAAGGACATGGTTCATTGTGAGCAGGATGATTATAATAGACAAGGTGAGTCCACACAAATGCACACACACACACACACCTTATGATCGTCAATAACATATATATACACACACCAAAATTCGACCCAGGATTATATGCTATATATATATATATATATATATATATATATATATATATATATATATATATATATATATATGTATATGTATAATAAAATGTGCATGAAGGCCATAATGACCCACTGAAAGTGACACATTGAATCTAATAAAAAACAAAGAACGGGGTAAAATGCATGTTCAGAAAAAATGCTTAACTATGGAGTACATTAATTGCTCTCCAGTTCCAATTATGGCAAAGTCAATACTTGATGAATGAAAAATCGCCAATACTCAGTCTATTGCCATTTTCACTGATTTCCTAATTGGAGCTCATTTAAAATTAATAGAACTCTTGTGGCTTCTCATTTTTTGGTTGAATATCAGGGGCCGCGTGTCGTTGATTCTTCTGATACTTTTTTTAAACTTGACTATTTTGTATGGATTTCAGCCCATTACCAGTTCATTTGGAAGACTTATTTCTCACAAAGTCCTATTTTTGCTTCTTTAAGCAACCTTAAATAATGTATTAGTAAAGAAGGTGGATGGCTTGGTTTAACAAAGATAATAATTGAACTTTGGAGTTCACAAATAGCACTGCAACAATCAGACAGTGGAAGTTAGCATGGCATTCACAAAGGCCCAAAATAACTAACATGGGTCCCACCTAGTGGCTCAACTTTATACATCTTACATAATAAAATGTGAGAATGCAATTACTATTAAATAATACTTGGTTTTTAATACTAATTTAGTTTACTAATGCGCTGAAACCCATGCTGTTTGCTTTATTTGCACCTTTAAGAGGTAAAAATTATGATAATGCAGCTGTTTTCTCACAATATGAGCCATTATTACATTAAGAGCTGTTATTACTTTAAGAGCTGTTGTTACTTCATGAGCGGCGCCAGTAAGACTCATAATGTAATAAGTTATTACATTATTACATTATGCGCAAAGCCGTTATTACGTTATGCACTCATGATTTTATTACATTATGAGCTACGACGGAGTATTAGGGTCAAACTAAGACAAAAAAAAGGGAAATTACTAGAATAAAGTCGTAGAGTTACGAGAATAAAGTCGTAATATTACGAGAATAAAGTCGTAAAATTACGAGAATAAAGTCGTAAAATTACGAGAATAAAGTCATAGCCTAATGTTTCCAGAATAAAGTCTTAATATTATGAGAATAAAGTCGTAATATTACGAGAAAAAAGTTGTAATATTACGAGAATAAAGTCATAAAATTACAAGATTAAAGTCATATTGTTGCGAGAATAAAGTTATTACTAAAGTTATTATTAAAGTTATATTATGACTTTATTCTCGTAATTTTACGACTTTATTCTCGTAATTTCCAATTTTTTTGTCTTAGTTTGGCCCTAATACTCCGTCGTAATGAGCCGATTATTACATTATGAACTTTTATTACATTTACGTTATTACATTATGAGCTGTTAATACATGACAAGCCGTTATTACATTATGAGTTGTTACAACTTTCATAAAGATTAACTGTCATAGAGACAACCAAATTAATTTGGACACAGCTCTGTAATGTCCATGTTTTTTTGTGGCAGGTCAACATTTCAGCCTCCATCAGCTGGGGATTTGTGAGCCGCCACCGCCCCGTCGTGGCCTTGCGTTCTGCTCTGATATCGGCCTTCCCCGCCACGGCTTCTCCGTGGGCACGGCCCAGGAATTAGACGGAGACAGCCAGGCTGTGATGTCCCCGGACCACGTCATGCGACTGTGGGGCCACGGAGGTTTGGGTAAACCATCGGGGAGGACGTCCTGCCTGTCCAGCCGGTCCAACTCTGTGCTGACTCTCACGGACACGGAGCACGAGAACAAGTCAGACAGCGACAATGGTAGGATATTCTCTTGTTTCTGGTGACTTCCTGAGAACACCTGGAATTTTTGTCCTGTTTATTTATCAGGACAAAGTAAAAAAAAAAGACATCTGTTCCCTACCAGGTCCAGGCGTATTACTGTATATATGTCATAATTTATTTCACCAAAACTGACCACAATAAAGAAGCATAAAAAAGACTTAAGTAGAGCATATAGAGGGAATGTGCATGACGTCACAGATGTGACTTCACAGCGGGTTACGCCCAATGAGTGAAAGAAAGACTAAGTGTCAGAAAGACTGAGTGTCAGCGTAAACTTTCAGTTTGAGCAACTGGAAAACATCTAAAATGGGAAAGAGCTGTTGTGCGATCGACTGTACTCATAGATTTAGCAAGAAATCAGAGTGATCGTTTTACAGACTGACGAAAAATAAGCTTAAGAGAGACAAATGGATCTCTGCAATTCACAGAAACAACTGGATTCCAGGCACCGAAACGTGGATTTGTGGTTCCCATTTTGTATCAGGTAATGTAGGATTTTTGGCTAGCTAACGTTAAACGCTCAAATCATAAAGTTCATTGTCCTCATCACTTTAATTTCTACAACAAATCCTGCCTTGAAGTCGGACCAAGCGTCAAGACTTTTGTAAACCTTCAAGCTTTGCTTCGTGTATTTCCCCGGCGTAGAAATTAAGTACATATAAATATCAGGAAACTGGATTGGTGGCCAAATATTAATGTCCATGGACCACTGGTTCTTGGGGTAACTGTACCAAATATTAATGTCCATGGACCACTGGTTCTTGGAAACTGTACCAAATATTAATGTCCATGGACCACTGGTTCTTGGTAACTGTACCAAATATTAATGTCCATGGACCACTGGTTCTTGGTAACTGTACGGGTCACTGTCAAGTCCAACTGACTTTAATTTAAGCTGATAATCAGCTGTTATCCCGTCTTCTCCACTAGTTGCAGCTGTTTTTACCACTCAGTGAGAGTAAGGGGGGGGGGGGGTCCAGTGGGGAAATGACATCAATGCAGACCCTCTATAAAGAAGCAAAATAAAACACTAGGTAGAGCATATAGTTTACATATTTTGGAATCACATTTATTCCACATGTTTGACTATTGAAAAGAAAAACCTTATAACACTCCCCAAAGTGAATAAGTTGCTTCTCTCTAGTCATTGCTGACATCTCCCCTCTTTGGCGCTCACACCTGAATACTTTTTTCGCAGGCTGATTATCAATAAATCAAATACATTTGATTAATACCATTTGGCTGCTATTTACCTTAATCCCTATAGAATCACTCAGAAAGTTTAAAAAAAAATGAACTAAAACTGTAATATGTCGCGTCTTATTCTTTATATCCTTTTAAGACCTTGTAACAATAATATGATCACCCTAATAGTTACTAATAGATACTCAATGAAGAGTTTGGTGTTGATTTGAAAATCTTGTGAAACACACACGTAATGAAATCTGCAGTGTTTACATTAAACACACACATCAAGAAATGTCATGCTGCAATTAACTGTGAGATAAAATGCTGAGTCACTGTATTTTAGATACTAGCTTTAATCACGTTTATATTAAATTACGTGTTGCAGTGGATGTCAGCACTCGGGAGGAAACTTCGCATCTCTAAAAATACGTAGTCGTCAAATTTTCAAGAACTAATTGACTTTTTCAAACACAGCTGTGTGTGTAAGTGTTGGCCTCTGCATGAGGTTTATTTTGAAATCTTACCAATGTAAGCTTCTATATTAGTTTGCCATAGTGTGTGTGTGTGTGTGTGTGTGTGTGTGTGTGTGTGTGTGTGTGTGTGTGTGTGTGTGTGTGTGTGTGTGTGTGTGTGTGTGTGTGGAGAGGGTGCAAACATCTCACGGATACGGCGGTTTTGGCTAAGAACGTGGAGGAAGTTGGCCAATAAATTCAGTTAACAGAAACCCCTTCTGCTCCAATCCAGATGTTGAATATAACACTGACCCATCATTGCTCTCTATACTGGACTGTCTCAGAAAATTAGAATATTGCGATAAAGTTCTTTATTTTCTGTAATGCAATTAAAAAAACAAAAATGTCATACATTCTGGATTCATTACAAATCAAGTGAAATATTTGAAGCCTTTTATTATTTTAATATTGCTGATTATGGCTTACAGTTTAAGATTAAGATTCCCAGAATATTCAAATTTTTTGAGATAGGATATTTGAGTTTTCTTAAAGGAGCTTGAGGCTCCTTTTAAGAAATGAGACTCTCTAGCGCCACCCTTCACCACGACGGCCGTTGGGGGTACTGCAGCCAACAGTGAAGCCGGCACGGAAGAACGGGGAGAAGGCACATGCAGCGTCATGTGACGTCACATCCGCAGCCCAGCGCGGGAAATTCGGGACCGAATTGTAGCACATTTTGCAGCACACAGCCTGTTCAAGGCAAAGGAGAGATACACTAGAGGGCTCATTCTTTTGGGTTTGGAACGCTTCATCTGACATTATTACTAGAAAACTTAAAACGTATACGGATTTTTTTCATAAATCCTGCCACAATCCGGCCTCAAGCTCCTTTAAAGGTATTGTGACATCATTTTTAACATGCTTTTAACACTATTAAAAGTCTTGGCCAACATCCCTCAAATGTGTCTAAAAGAGTGTAACAAGAAAAACTTCACTCTAGTACTCTTTTCCTGGCTTTTTATGACAGTGTTTTTTTGCCCCGTGAAAAACGCTTCCTTTTTCCCCTTTCCTGTCAATCATTGCCTCGCTCCTCCTCCAAACCTCCTCCAACCCAACCCATACGCTCACAGAGGTGTCGGAGAGTTAAGCCGGGAGCGACAGGCGAAGCATGCACGGAAAAGCAGCAGGGCGAACCACAGCAAACAATCATAAAAATAAAGGCATGCAGCAGCACTGTCCCCTTGTCTTAAGCCCAGTCAGTGGCCGCGGGTCTTCTTAGCAGTTTTCCTCCGGTGATTAGAACAAAAGAGGCTCTAAACAGCTCCGTGTTAAGCCTGATTTATGGTTCCGCGTTAAATCGTCGCAGAGCCTACGCCGTAAGGTTCAGCGTACGGTGTAACGCGGAACCATAAATCAGCCTTTATGGTGCGCTGGAGAGGAGAGGAGGCAGGGAGCTGGGTGGAGGGGGCGGTGATTTAGCGGCCCTTTACGTCACGGCCCGCCACCAAACCAGATGCGCCGTTTTTGCACAGTTATGCGGAAAATCCCAGAAAGCACACAATACACTGAATGTTAAAAGTTTGTTGTTTTTTGGGTGTAATTGATGTCAAGACACCCAACAAAAAACAAAAAATCAAGAAAAATGTGTTTTTCAGGTCACAATACCTTTAAGCTTAACCATGATCAGCAATATTAAAATAATAAAAGGCTTGCAATATTTCAGTTGATTTGTAATGAATCCAGAATGTATGACATTTTTGCATTACAGAAAATAAAGGACTTCATCACAATATTCAAATTTTCTGAGACAGTCCTGTATGTTGTTAGTGTGTATGTGATTGAAAAGGTTCTGTATATTCCTAAAGTCAATAAGATTCTGTCTGTGTGTGTGTGTTACTGTAAATATGGCTTGTAAAGTAAAGTGCTGTGAGCGGTTGACAATGCACATCTGGGTTTAGCAAGTGATTAAATTGCGTGTCCCTTTCCGGTACTGAGGGTTATTGCAGATGATGGAATGTCATGTCAGAGTAACGTTTGCCCTTGAGCTTATTTTAATTCTCAATTTTAATGTGAGGAATACTCACCCGAAAAAGTGCTTCACCAAAACTGCCTTTTTTCCCTTCAAATCTTTTGCTTGAATCTATGACTGGAGTTGGAACCTGGAATTTTTCTCTAAATCAATTTTATAAGCACGACTAGAACATATTCAGAATATAAAAGATTGATATAGTCATCCGGTGTCAAATGTGTAGCCAGTGCAGAAGTGTTTTAAAGTGCAGCGCTGCTGATGCTTCCAAGAATCTGTTGTTCCTATAAGCCCCCATAAAAACAGGAAAGAAAAAAGCGTGAAGGCAAGAGCGAGCCCAGGAGTTGAACTTAAAGCAACCTCTGTTGCATCACATTCATCAGACGCTTTGCAGCAATAAGAAGGGAGAGAATGCACAGAAAATACAAGAATAGAGTAGATTCAAGTCACCTCAGTTTCATTTATAAACCACTTTAAAAGCAACTCAGTTGGCCGAAGTTGTGAGCACCAAGAGAATTAAGATCAATAAAAAAAACAACTGAATTATAAGATAGAAAGAGAAAACAAATTACAATTTACCACAATAAAGTCAACATCTGAAAACTGGACTAAAAGACAAATAATAAAAAGATTTAAAAAAAATTAAAGAAAGAAGAGAGGAAGAGATCAGAGATACAGGACTGTCTCAGAAAATTAGAATATTGTGATAAAGTTCTTTATTTTCTGTAATGCAATTAAAAAAACTAAACTGTCATACATTCTGGATTCATTACAAATCAAGATTGAGATAGGATATTTGAGTTTTCTTAAGCTGTAAGCCATGATCAGCAATATTAAAATAATAAAAGGCTTGCAATATTTCAGTTGATTTGTAATGAATCCAGAATGTATGACATTTTTGCATTACAGAAAATAAAAGACTTTATCTCAATATTGTAATTTTCTGAGACAGTCCGGTAAGCAAGGTTATTCAAAATAAAGAGATAAAGGAACGTTCTGAATAAAGGTAGAACAAGGGTTTGTTCTGCTGAGAGGAAATATTATACCAAAGTCTGGCTGCCTCCCAAATGGGTACGCACACACACACACACACACACACACACACACACACACACACACACACACACACACACGCGCACACGCGCACACACACACGCACGCACGCACACACGCACACACACACACACACACACACACACACACACACACACACACACACACACACACACACACACACACACACACACACACACACACACACACACACACACACACACACCAGACAAACACTCTGCTGGTGTCTGGAACCATGGGTGCCCAGTTGCTTCTTGCACAGTTACTTGATACTGATAATCTCTGTGCTGATGATCTACGAGGGTAGAAACATGAAAATCTGTTTACGTTCACTGATACTTTTGTCGAATGGGAAAAAAACAAAATACAATGTGTTTCCATTGATGTTTGTTATTGATTTGGATAAAAAGAAGAACATAAAAGTAAAGCCTCACAAGTCCATGGACCAAAATATGGGCAACACTTAGAATGTATTACTGAGATTTGGCACCTAGGATGTGCCCTTGGTACATCAGTGAGTAACAGAGCAATATTGAAGCTCAGTTGTGTTTTTCCATCTAATTTAATTACATTTTTGATCTGATTTTGAGGTGTGTAAATCTAAGTACCTCTGCAAATGTATGTGTTAAATTTTCTGGTATGTGAGACATTGTAGCAGAAGGAAAGAAAGATGAAAAAAAGATGACAATGAAGTAACAGGATAAAGGAAGAGGCAAAATAGATTGAATAGGATAAATGAAAGGGACAAGCAGAGAGAGGAAGAAGACTGTATCTTGTCTTTGCAAACCAGATTACTTTATTATGTGTCAACAAATAACTTAATTCACTTGGCATCTTAAAGCCGTTTAGCACCATAACCTTAACTCTTGTACAGAGACACACACACACACACACACACACACACACACACACACACTCACACACACACACACACACACACACACACACACACACACACACACACACACACACACACACACACACACACACACACACACACACACACACACACACACACACACACAGATTCTTCTTCTTTTTGAGTTGAGGTCGAGTTTTTCCATTTGTCACAGACAGTAAACATTCTGGGTCTACTCTCGTTTTAGCAACAAGAATCTCCAATCTGTCGGTGAGTTTGGTAGGGAGGCCAGTGAGGAGGGGGATGCAGTAATCAATACGGGATGTAACGAAAGAGTGGACCAGGTCCAGTGCTGGACCGGGACGGTGCTGGACCGGGACGGTGCTGGACCGGGACGGTGCTGGACCGGGACAGTGCTGGACCGGGACAGTGCTGGACCGGGACAGTGCTGGACTGGGACAGTGCTGGACGGAGTCTGGAGATGTTGCGGAGGTGGAAGAATGCAGTCCGGGTGATGTTGTGAATATGAGGAGCAAATGAAAGGGTGCTGTCCAGGATGATGCCAAACGCATGAATTAGTTTTTTACGCGTCACTCTGCGAGAGGATTTTCCTAATTTTGGCGATATTACGGAGATGGAAAAATGCTATTTTACAAACCTGATTAATATATGGTTTAAATGACCAATCCTGGTCCAATAAAAACACCAAAGTTTCCCACAGTTGCACTGGAAGCCATCGCAACACCATCTAGTCCCTTCCTAAAATGCTCTGGACCAAGAATGATAACCTCTGTTTTATCTGAATTTAGAACCAAGAAATTTCTGGACATCCAGTCCTTGATGTCCCTAAGACATGCCTGAAGTTTAACCAATGGTTCTGTTTCATCCGGCTTTATAGACAAATAGAGCTGCGTATCATCAGCATAGCAATGAAAGTGTATGCCGTGATTCTGGATTATACTTCCCAATGGCTGCATGTATAAACTAAACAAGATTGGCCCTTGCACTGAACCCTGCGGAACACCATAACAGACCCTTGACTGTTCTGAAGAAACCTCATGTACATGAACAAACTGGAACCTGATTTAAACCAACGTAGAGCTGTCCCTTTAATCCCAACAACATGCTCTAACCTGTGCAGTAAAATGCCATGGTCTATAGTGTCAAAAGCAGCACTGAGGTCCAGTAGAACCAGTATGGAAACTAATCCCTTATCTGAGGCCATAAGAAGGTCATTCGTGACTCGAACCAGTGCTGTCTCTGTGCTATGATGCATTCTGAACCCTGACTGAAAGACTTCAAACAGATCATTTCTATACAAATAGTCACATAACTGTCTTGAAACTGCCTTTTCCAGAATTTTAGATTCAAATGGAAGGTTGGAAATTGGTCTTTAATTAGCTAAGGTGTCTGGGTCAAGAGAAGGTTTTTTAAGTAAAGGTTTAATTACTGCAACTTTGAAAACCTGTGGTACATATCATAAGTTTAGGGATAGGTTGATTTGGTCCAGTATTGTCGTACCAATAAGAGAAAAAACATTTTTGAATAGTCGAGTCGGGATGGGGTCTAACATACATGTGGTTGACTTAGCTCTATTGACGAGTGAGGTCAGCTCAGGGAGGTCTATAGGATCAAAACAGTCTAGAGTCAAGTCAGAGTCTAGGGAAGTCGCTAAAGCTGAAGAAATGCCCACAACCGGCTGGTTGATTTCTTCTCTAATTCTCGTGATTTTACTGTTAAAGAAGCTCATAAAGTCTTCACTACTGAGAGCTGCAGGAATACACGGCTCCACAGAGTTGGTGACTCTTTTGGCCCTTTTCCACTAGTCCCGCCTCAGCTCGGTTCTACCCGCCACGGCCCCGTCTTGCGCTTTTGCACTAAGGGCTGAGACGGGTAGAGCCGCTCCAAGCCGATACTATTTCTGTAACCATTCTGGCGAGGTTCTATCCGGGCTGAGCCGAGACTATTTCTGATGTCACCACCCTCCTCGCCACTGATTGGTCGGGGGCAGGGGCGTCAGACGTTTGAATCAGGAAGCGGGAGTCAGCGCGAGCGCGACTCGCGGCTTGCTGCGATTTTATTAGGGCCCGAGCACCTTCAGTGCGAAGGCCCTATTGTATCTGTAGGAATTTTTTTTTTCTTTTTCTTTTTCTTCTGACAAAAGGAAGGCCTTTTTGCCCCCCTAAACGTGCCCAAAAAGTCACCAAATTTTGCATGCAAGTCAGGCCTGGCGAAAAATTTGATATTTAATGGTTTACATTAATGGGCGTGGCAAAATGGCTCAACAGCGCCCCCTAGAAAACTTTGTGACTCAAGCCCCACAATACGGTTTGACGTACATGCACGAAAATCGCTACACACCTGTATCAGTACACAACTTAAAGAAAAGTCTCTTGGCAACATGGCCGAAACCGAACAGGAAGTCAGCCATTTTGAATTAATCATGTCACTTTGGCGCAATTTATGCCATTCCTTCGGCAGTTAATACGGCCCGAACCGTAACGTGCCCCCAAGTGTGTTATACATCAAAACGTGCGTCTCCATCCTGCGACAACACGCATTACTTTTCTCTTTCAAAAGCGTTACCGTGGCGACGCTAGACGCCAAAAAGCGCGCCCACCCTTCATCTGGTTGGTTCAGACCGAAAAAACTTTGCGCCTCAAGCCCCAGAATACGGTGTGACGTACATGAACGAAAATCGGTACACACCTGTATCATGTCGCAACTTAAAGAAAAGTCTCTTGGCGCCATGGCTGAAACCGAACAGGAAGTCGGCCATTTTAAACATTCTGAATTAATTGCGTAATTTTGGAGCAATATGAGCCATTCCTTCGAGAATTAATACGGCCTGAACCGTAACGTGCACCCAGGTGTGTTATACATCAAAATGTGCGTCTCTATCCTGCGACTACGCGCATTACTTTTCTCTTTCAAAAGTGTTACCGTGGTGACGCTAGACGCGAAAAAGCGCACGTCCCCTTCATCTGATTGGTCCATATTTGATAGTTCTCCAAAAGTCACCAAATTTTACATGCAAGCCAGGCTTGGCGATAAATTTGATATTTCATGGTTTGCATTAATGGGCGTGGTCTAACGGCGCCCCCTAGAATACTTTTCTCTGCCATAACTTTTGAATGGTTTGACATAAAGAGTCGTGGGTGGTGTCATGGGACTCGGTATAGAGTCCTTGACCATAATTGGTGAAAATTAGCCCCGCCCCTTCTTCTGATTGGTTGTCCCTATTTCCTGCTATAACATTTGAATGTTTTGACATAGAGAGTCGTGGGTGGTGTCATGGGACTCTGTAATGAGTCCTTGACCTTCATTGGCCTGAACTAGCCCCGCCACTTCTTCTGATTGGTTGTCCCTTTTTTCTGCTATAACTTTTGAATAGTTTGACATAGGAAGTCGTGGGTGGTATCATATCTGATATGCTTATGGGGGGTGGTGGCCGTGAGTGCGAGGGCCCGTTCATCGCTGCTTGCAGCTTTAATTATAAAGTGCGTCTGTTTGTTGATCCAACTCTGAGGTGCAGATGTTCATAAACCTGGTGGCTGACGAGAGAATTAAAAAAGGGATGTAGACGGGCTGTTTTACTCTCAGCCGCTCGCGGCTCCAGCTGATTTCTCATCAGCGCCGACATGAACAAAGCGGTTGCGCAATCAAGTACGTCACAGCAGCTTCACCCCAACCTGCCCACTTCTCCCCTGGCTGTGGAAAAACAAACGGGGACAAAACGGGTAGAGGCGGGTAGAGGCGTGACGAGCCGAGTCGGGCCGAGTAAGGACTAGTCCAAAAGGGCCATTTGTCAGCCTGGCTACAGTGCTGAACAGAAAACGTGGGTTACTTTTTTTATCCTCTATCAACGATGAATAATAAGCTGTTGTGGCTTTGCGAATGGCTTTTCTATATACTATAAGATTATATTTCCATTCACAATAGGAGTCAACAGACTTACAAGAGTACCATTTCCTTTCCATTTTACGCATTCCATTTAACAGCAGCAAGCTAACGTGGGGGTGCCCACTCCGCAAACTTGACATGGGAATGAACAAAATTAACCAGTTTGCAAAAACTGGTTAGGGGGGGGTGAGGGTTCTGCCTGGAGCTCGTGCTCCCTCTTTCAGTGTGTGCTCTGGGCACTTGCCCACTTCACCCATATCAAAAACCGTCTCTGCCCTTGTTGGAACCATCGCAAATGATCCATTGTTCTTGTGGTTTGGGCTTGCTTCCCAAAGATGCCATAGTATTCCGTCAGATTGATATCAGGGAAGTTTGGAAGCTGGGTGCCCACTTAAAGTTCTTTGTTGTGTTGTTTGGGCCAAATCTTAAGCAGATCAAGCTTTTTGCGTGACTCAGCACTGAGAAAGCTGCATGCACTTATGCCAAGAAGATATGACGGTGAATTTAAGACCTAGTTTTGCTGAATAAAGTGATTGTTATGTTGGGTGGGAAGGGAACAAAAAGAAGAAAAAAATCCTCTAGCACTGGCATGGCGGCACCTGTGTCCAACTGGACTCCCAGCAGTCTGACTGTGAGGAACCAGAGCGGCCTCCCCACGTACAAGGGGACAAGGCAAAACTGGACCTGGGTGATGAGGTGTAAAAAAAACCTTGCAGAGCGTAGAATGCCAAAAAATAAGGCTTTTTATTTTGTGTAAAAAAAACACAGACATACAGGCGGAATGCAAAATCCGTATTCTGAAAAGGCACAATGGGGCATAGCCTCGCAACAAGCTTCCTCCATTCAGCAGACCCCCCTTCTGGTATGCAGCTGCTGTTTATAAACCCAGGCAGGGTGGAGAGGTTGATTGGACACAGGTGTGCCACAATCAGCAGAACCAGGCACACCTGTGTGCTGCTCCCCCGCAGACCACGCCCAATCCTCCACTCTGCCACACACATTAAAAAAAAGTCTGGTGATGGTGAGAAGGGGAGGGGTTGCTCACTTTCTCACACTGACCAGCACTGATCCAGCTGGACCTCCTATGGGATTTCTTGCACGTGTTCTCTCAGACGTAAGTCGCTTTGGATAAAAGTGACTACGTTTACATGCAGTCAAAATTGGGGTTAAGGTCAATATTCCGGTTACTGAAACATTGGGAATAATCTGTTTCCATGCGTGAGCAAACAGGGTTATCCCCGTATACACGGTAATTAATCATTTGGGATATCTGGTTCAAACCAGCAACGCCCAGAGAACGTCATGACGCAATTCCCGTCATTTCCGCTTCTTCTTCCTGTATCCAAATTCAAAACAACAACAATAACAGCAGCACGGCAGATAATGAACAGCCCTGTACTTCTCCTTTTTCAGCATCTTCCAGCGGAGCTTGATCTGGTCTGGCGTTCCTACAAATGCTGCTTCGTGCAACTTTTGGCTCACCTTTTTGTTAATCTTGCTATCCCGGTACTTTCTACCGTCTACAAATGCAGAAATGTTCATATCTTTCATTACATTTATGAAGTGATTAGTCTCCTCCTGGTCTTGCATTTATCCGTGTTTAGAAGAACTTCCTGGACTCAAAAGACCAGGATTCCTTGTGAAAAGAACATGAGCAGAAAACAAATTCATGTTCCTTTTGATGGGGAAATCCCGTTAGGCGTTTACATGACCGAATAATCGGGTTTTAAAAGGAGTAACCCAGGGCTCATATTCTATATATCCGGGCCTGTAGCCTATATATACTACTAAAGGGGAGTTTTTCTTGCCACTGTTTGGCTTAAGGCTTTTCTCCCACTATGGGAGTTTTTACCTGCCATTGTTTATGTAATAATTGCTCGGGGGTTTATGTTTATGTTTATGTTCTGGATCTCTGGAAAGTGTCTAGAGACAACTTTTGTTGTATTAGACGCTATATAAAGCACAAACACTTCATGCCAACTGTAAAGCACAGTGGTGATGGGGTCATGTTTTTAGTCATCCATGATTTCCTTTTACCACAGTATAAATTAGTCAAATTTGAAGCCATCTGTCCAACATCGGGACAATGTTCTGAGGCACAGCAGCAAATCTACAACTAAATTGCAAATAAATAAAAAAAATCAGAATCGAGGCATTACAATGACTCAAAGTACTGATCTCAACTTTACTGAAATAGTAGGTACTTAAGAAAACTGTCACTAATAATTGTCTGCCAACCTCAAAGAAAAATAAACAATTGTATAATATCTGTAAAAGATAAAGAAAAAAGAATGAGACAGAATTTCTCCACAATTATATATTTTTTATATTTAAAAAATAAAAACAAATGAAGAAAAAACAGTGAGCAGTTTCATTTGCTGAAGTGGTTGCTTTATTACACAGAGACAAGGCTAAAATGTTGCTGGTTCCAAAATAAATGTACATGTGTGTTTATGCACACCTACTGCTGAAACGTTTCGTGAAAACACAGAGCTCTTGAGCATGATATGTGAGGCTGGAAGGCTTTTTCATTTTATAGTAAACACATCTGCAACCCCAATTCCCGAAAAGTTGGGATGCTGAGTAAAATGTAAATAAAAACAGAATGCAATGATTTGCAAATCTATGCAATGATTTACTGCCATGAAATTCAAAATGAGCTAATGTTTTCCAAGAGAAAAGTGTCCAAGTTTCAACATCTGAGATTAAATTCAGCTTCATTTATGTAGCTCCAAATCATGACAAAAGTCACTTTAAGAATCCAGTTTAACTCATTCCAAATTAGTCCAATTAATATAAGGCCAATAAAGATAACAATAATAGTAATTGCCTTGCTACGGAAACCAACAGATTGCATCAATACTTTTTCCTTCATAAGATCCTCGTCCTGAACAAGCACCAGGCAACTGTGTAGAAGGAAAAAGTCCCCTTTAACAGAAGAACAGAAGAAATCTCTGGCAGAACCAGACTCGGGAAGAGCAGCCATATGCCTGGACCGCTTGGGGGTTGAGAAGACAGAGAAGAAGAGAGAAGAAGAGAGAACAACAACAACACGAGATCAGGAACACCTGCTGGGAAGAAGGAACGCAGGTTAATTACAACCATGATTGTATCATTAATACAGATGGAGCAGAAGAGAGCAAAGTGAGGAAGTGTGTATCATGAGAGTTCCCCCGGCTATCTAGGCCTGTAGCAGCATTACTAAGGGATGACACCTGAGCCATTCCTAACTATAAGCCTTATCAAAGAGGAAAGTTTTAAGCTTAATTCTAAAGTTAGAGAGGTTGTCTACGTCCCAAACACAAACTGGCACCTGGTTCCAGAGGAGAGGAGGCTGATAGCTACTATTCTACTTTGAGATACACTAGGAACCACAAGGAAACCTGTTACGTTTATGTTCTAATGGGTATAAAACATGGCTTTATGAGAATAGCAAATCATTACATTCTGTTTTCATTTACATTTTACACAGCACCACAACTAGGGATGCCCCGATACCATTTTTTTCACACTGAATACGAGTATTTTAATTTGTGTACTTGCCGATACCGAGTACCGATCCGATACTTCTACCACAAAAATGACTAGGCAAAAAATGCAATGAAAAATGCAATGAGTTGGAAGACAGGTTTTATTTGCAACAGTTACATTCAATAAAAATAAATAAAATGAGTAGAATAACTATTTTAAACAAAAAATAATCTTTCTGTGTACATAAAAAGTCTCCGCACTGGCACTGTCTCCACATTTAAGAAAATATCAAACATATAACATATCAATGAACCATCATATCGTGGCTCAAGTGCGTCGAGATGACGGTGAAATCCTTCGTCTTCTCCAACTGGCTGCTCATCCAGCGCTACATAACGGGTTAGAGCCTCCATTATTTTAACTTGTCTCTTTCCATTGTCTGTCTCTTTTGCAGAACCTGAGTTAATGTTGCTGTTGTAGTCTTGCAGTAGCATTAGCAAACTCTGTATACTCAGCTTTATGATGCGTCTTGAGATGTTTTATCAAGTTGCTGGTATTAAACAACGTATTCTCCTTCCCTCCTCTTGACACCTTAGCAGCAGTAGCTTCAGTCTGCCTTGCTTCTGTCGTCGTCCATTATTTAGAAATATGTCCACACTGCTGACATCCCGCTAGCATTAATTGTTGCAATCTTGCCTGAAACGGAGCTGCCAGTCTCACTCATGTATCACTCTCTTCTCGTCAGCACGCTGACTGCAGCTCAACATCTCCCCCTAGAGCAGTGATTCTTAACCATAGGGCCGCGGCCCACACTTGGGCCGCGAGCGCCATCTAGTGGGCCGTGAAAGAAAATCAGTTTTGTACGTGTGGGCCGCGAGGGCCACGGGACTGCATAGCAACTCCCGACCAAATGAGGAGAAGAAGACCCTCAGCTAGCTGTACGTGTAATAGTAAGAGAAATGGTGTGTATTTATAGAGAAAATCCTTCATTTTGCACAGAGTACGTTTAGATCCGCCAGGATCAGGGATCGATTACTTGGGTCTGCGCCCAGAGCGAGCGAGCGCGGCGTGATCATTTATCCTGACGCGTCCCCGCGGCCGGGGAGGTCGGTGCCGCTCAGGCTCACCAATGAGCACCTTCACATGTGCATGAGATTCTGACACCATCCAGACCAGATTTAAAGTCCTGTCAGGAGAAATTAGAGCTCAGTTCTCTCACTGAACGACAGAGAGTGGGGACATAAGATTAAGGGGAAGAAATAAAAACTGCAAAACTGTTCAATTGTTAAGATGTGTTGATATTCATTTATTATAAAAATGTGTTGAGACAATTAACAAAGAAAAGGGGAAATTCAAACTGCTGGTAAAGAAATAAAATAAGATAGCATTTGGAAAATAAAATAAAATCTATTTTATTTTTAAGAGAAAAAAATATGTGTAATTGAAGTTACACATGTTAATGGGCAAATATGTACTTTTTTAATATAACAGTCAGATGCAGATGTTGATACAACTATGAGGCTACTTGAATCTATGTATATATATATATATATATATATATATATATATATATATATATATATATATATATATATATATATATATATATATATATATATATATATATTTATTATGATGTTCTGGACCTTCGCTTGAGTAAATTTTCTCTAAATGGACCTCTTAAAGTTGAATACCCCTGCTATACAGTGTTAATATTTAACGGGCCCCGGGCCACTCTGTACTGAAAAAATTGGGCCCCAAGGTCAGAAAGGTTAAGAACCCCTGCCCTAGAGTCTCTAATCAGTAACTACAACAACAATGAAGTATCGGTGCGTGGTGTCGGAGAATTTTTGCGAGTACGAGTATATGAGAGCAGTATCGGCTCCGATACTGCTCTCATATACTCGTACTCGGGGCATCCCTAATCACAACTTTTTGAGAGTTGGGGTTGTATGTGTCTACATACCAAATAACTCTTTGATGGTGTATTGAGGTCTGAAATAGCATCATGGAATTTCAAGTGTTCAAGGTGCTTCAAAGTAATGAGGTGCAAATGCTTAAAAAAGTTGGTCTTACTTGTGTACAAGTAATTCCAATATAGCTGAATATTACTGACATAAGCACTTTGTTATTAGTTGAGGCGGAAATGTTGTGACATTTGTGTGACATTCGCATTCGTGTTGAGTACATGCAACAAGAATGCAAATACAAGAATGTATTTTGCAATGTACCCACTTGCATTGCAAGTGAGTTTCTGTGGGATAAAAGTTATTGAAAGAATCCAAGGTGAGACCACGGATCAGATATCAAAGACCAGGTTGAGTGTGGGTTTCATATCTGTGGTGCTGGTCTGCTGGTATTGATGTGGTGTAGTGTCAGAGTTTTGCACAAAACAAAAGCCACGGACACGTATCCCTGCCACTTGCTTTCTTTCTGTACCTCTTTCTCACATACACACACATTCACACACAGATACACACACTCATTAGTATGTGACGCTGTGTGATAGTTGGATCAATAGCAGTGCTGTTCTTACAGGATCCTTTGGCCTCTAAAGCAAATGCCCTGTTGGACCCTACATCATAAGGACATTTCCACCAGCCAGTTTCTCTTACCATCTCCTCTCTCTCTCATCCCTTATTCGTTTTGCCCTTCCGTTTCTTTTTTCTGATTCCGATTTTTATCTCATATAGATGGTGCCACTACATCCTCTCTTTCTACTTTCATTTGCTTTTACTTTTTACATCAACGCATTTCCCTCCAAATCAATTAGGAACATCTGTTGTCTGTTGCTGCTTTTTGTATTGTATTTTTGCCTTTGTATTAACTGTATTTTATATAATGTGTGTTTGTATCACTTATAAGGTGACCTTGGGTGACCTGAAAGGCGCCTCTAAATAAAATGAATTATTATTATTATGGGCATGCCAAGTAGTGGTATGACCATATTGCAATCGTCCAGAATGGCCCAAAGGGCAATGTTGCTAGCGTTTTGCTAACGAGCTAAAGTCGCACAAGTCCCACTACGCACCAGCGGGTGTACAGCATGACCCCGCTCTGATGTGGGAAAAAAAGAATCCCCAAAAAATAAAACACGCCCGAACAAACGAGGAAAAACATGAAAATGAAGGCGATATATTAGTATACAGAAAAGGTTTCCCTTTTCTTCTTATTATTCCGCACGCTTTTTTCGTCCGTTAATGCGGCCCGAACCGCAACGTGCACCCATGCATGTCATACATCGTTGGATGCGTCTCCATCGTGCCTCGATGGGCATTACTTTTCTCAGTCAAAAGTGTTACCGTGGCAACGCTAGATGGAAAAAAAAAAAATTTCGGGAAAATTGTGCTGTGACATCTCGGCACATCCAATAGGAAAGAAAGGGACAAGAGAGAGAAGGGAGAAGAGAGAAAGTTGTGTCCAATAGGAGAGAAGGGGGTTGAGGCTTTGCGCTGACTCTGCACCCTACCCGGCGGTGGGCGCGGCGCTAACCGCGCTCTATGTGAAAGCAGCTTATGAGTGAGTTGTGTCGGTTGCTGTGTCGATTATGAACCGCTCCAGGTCTGGAATGGAAGCGAGCCGAGACCACCTCTCCTAGGAGATCCCAGCTCGCTTGTTTTGTCCCGCATCTGAGCGCGATTGCTGTGTTCACATGTACCAAACCAACCGATCTTTAGGGGGAAACGCTCCCTGTTTTGGAAAAAACTGCTCCAAACGGGACAGGTGTGAAAGTGTAACGACCAGGACTCGAAGGACGACTCAAATGCACGACTCCAGGAACAAAAGAGTATTTATTTGAAAAAGCAGGAACCAAAAACGCTGCAGAGCAGGATCAAAAGGGTAGAACAAAAGGCTCTCAGGGAGGTTCAATCTTTCACAAAACTCAGGTGCAAACTAACACTGGCGACGTGACGACACTTGACAAGAGACAACAAACTGGCAACAAGACAAAGGGAGACACAAACTATTTATACATGAGGTAGGGGAACACAGGTGGAACCAATCAGGGGCGGGATTGACAATCACAGTGGAGGGAAAATCACACAAAGGGGGGAAGTCAGGACCTGAAACGAGAGGGAAAAGGTGAGTATCAAAATAAAACAGGAAGTGCATGAAATGAACACAGACATGACATGAAACATGAAACACTAAACATGACTGACATTAACACCTTTGACGAGACACAACAGAAAGCACCCTTAGACTTTCTGGTATAGTTAATGAGCACCAACATATGGTAACTACATGTACCTGCAAAGCAAATTAAAACTTTCTACATCTAGATTTCTTGGTTCCCTCAGTGAGTAAGTTAAGCATGACACTGTTCATTATTCCAAAGCAACTGAGGATGGACTCCATATTATGTTATTTTGTTCAATTACTGTTGATAAATAAACTGTTTAGTGACATAATCTGGTAAGAAGACCTGTGTGGTTTATTCATCCTTTGCAAAGTAACACAATCCGTCAGATAATCTCTAAATTGCACTTTGTCTGTTCCATTACGGTGGTTCTGTGTCTGTCTCTCACTTCCTATAGAATGCTGTTACACTGCTGTGCAGGGGAGGATGGGCCAGGTTTGAGCTATTAATAGTTTACTGTTACCATAGCTTTTTTTAAAGGTTTTTGTGGCACTAGAGGTCTTTATTTAGAAAGTAAGTAGACAGGAAATGGGCAGATAGAGAGGGGGAGAGACATTGTAGTACAGAGCGACAGGCCGGGACTCGAACCTGCGCTGCCTGCACAGGGATTTTGCATAATGCAGTATGCTTAAAAACCTAAAAGGACAGTATTTTTCAAATATAGAAAACAAAAGTTAGTATTTACATTTCTACAAACAAAACCCAGAGTCTTGCACTTGGAAAAAAAAGTAAAGAAAATGACAATGAAGATTGCAACTGATATCTGTAAACAAAGATCCCGATGATGTCGGATGTGTGATCTGCTGTGGAACAGTTGGCCATTATCGGGTGACAGTTAGTGATGTGTTACAGATAGGGGTTGTCACAATTCTGGAGTTTCCAACTCAATATTGATACCCTAGAAGATCGCTCAATATTCCTTGGAGGGAAAATTTACAAGCTCAGATCAGAAGATGTTGCGATATATGGAAAGTACAAGAAAAACAAATGAATACAGTGCTTCAGAAATGTATTTCACTTTTATTTCATTGACTTATTTCTTTTTAGAAACAATCCACAATATGTATTTGATTTTTTTTTTAATTTCACTTCTGTAATGGCACTTTTCCACTAGTACCTACTCATCTCAACTCCGCCTGGTTTCTTTTCCATAACAATTCAGCACCTGGAGCAGAAGTAGGAGGTTGGAGTGAAGCTGCTGTGATGTATTTGATTGTGTGATCTAAACAAAGAAGACAACAACACTAAAGATGTAGAACCTGGAGGAGATGATAGATGTGCTGCTGGATCTGTGGCTTGTGTTCGATATCAAGTAAAAAATGAGAGTGAAAGAAGCTTTAAGCAGCAACGCTTTTTTATTTTCTTTAGTTTGTCTCTGCGCTGCTGAAAAGTCAGCTGGAGCCGTGAGCAGCTATGAAGAGACAGAGCTCCTGGTAGATCTGGTCGTTCCTTATCTCCATCTAGATCCCTTTTTAATTCTCTCCTCAGCACCAGGTTTATGAACATCTGCACCTCAGAATTGGATCATGAAACAGACTTCTGCCATTGCTGGTTGAATAAAATGAACATGAATCCGTCAGAGTCTCTTTCTCTGATGTCACATCCTGACTCAGACGTCTGACTCCAACCCCCCGACCAATCGGTGGCCTGTAGTGTGATGATGTCAGATACAGCCGACTCAGCCGCTTAGAACCTCGGCAGAATAAATACAGAAAAGTATCTACTCGGCACGTGGGAAAGAACCAAAACTGGGGCGAGGCGAGCTGAGTAGCTGCTGGTGGAAAAGTGCCATAAGTGTCCACTTTTGACTGGAAGTGTGTATCTATTTTTTAATTCTGTGCCTGCAGTGCATTTGTAAAAACATTGTTACAGGGACAATTTAGAGTTCTTAGGGAATTGAAAGAAAAAGAAGTGATTTTATTTCAAACATCTGATGTTGACGGTTGACGGTGAGATGGGTACCATAGATGTCATGAAGGGAGGGGCAGGGAGACACCAACAATCTTCTCACCTTCTCTCTATACTAGTGTTTCCCCATCCTGGTCCTCGGGGCCCCCTGTCCTGCATGTTTTAGACATTTCCCAGCTGCATAACACCTGATTCTAATTAATGGTTCTCATTAGTTTGTCATCAAGGTCTGGACAACGCTGTTGATGACACAGCTACTTCTATCATGGTGTACGGAAGCAGGGCGGATCTAAACCTACTCTGCGCAAAATAAAGGATTTTCTCTATAAATACACACCATTTCTCTTACTATTACACGTACAGCTAGCTGAGTGTCTCCCTCGCGGCCCACACGGACAAAACTGAATTTTTTTGCGGCCTCCTAGGTGGCGCTCGCAGCCCAAGTTTGGGCCGCGATGGTTAAGAATCACTGATCTATGGGATAGGAAATCAGATGGCTGAAAATTAAATTGTGTAGCCTAAAGCTAGCCAGAAAAATATAATTCAGCAAACAAAGATGACATGTCAGACGATATTACCATGATGCCATATTTCAAGCAACTCAAGAGTTTTGATTAGCACCCTGGCAGTTAGTTTTGCACTCTCAGGGCCCGGTTTACTAAAGGTTTGCGTGTGTAAAAACTAGGGCTGAACGATATGGACAAAATTTCATATCTCGATATTCATGCCAGATATCTCGATATCGATACGATACGATATGACTTCGGTTCGGTGAAAACCAAGCATTTTTCAGAAAAATAAAAACATCAGAAATCAAAAGAGTGCAGTTTTATTGATTAGAACTCACTGCCAGTCATCAACATTAACATAAAGTCACTCAATAATAAATAATAATCAAAATATTTTACTGTAGCTCCGCTTTAACGATAAATAACCAATGCAGTTAGAGTTAGAGTTCAGTACATGTTATTGATTGGACGCTGCAGCTGAACGGACTGTCACAACATCACTGCAGTTTCATGACGGAGTGAAGACAGATTACAGATTAAACTCATGTTTCACTCCCAGGTTTCATATTTGATTTATTTTCTGTTTCAACAATTAAATATCTAAAAATGTTAACTTTCAATCTGATCAACAAAAGAACCAGAAACAACTTTCTTAATGTATTACTGCGCATGTGCAATCCCCCCATTTGTCCAAGCCTTGTTTTCAGTAAACGAATAGGAAATAGAGAAAAGAGTTTTCCACTCACTGTTTTAATTCCCAATTTCGATTTTCAAACACATCAATGAATTTTTTATTATCAAAACAAAAGATGGGGAACGGATTATTTTGGTTTATTTCTCTATTTTTATTTTGTAATTTCAAAACTAAAAAGGGATGGCCGCGAAATACACGTCGCAATTTTCACCAAGCACGACTTGCACAACACCTCGCTCTGGTCGACATCATCCTTTCTAAATCCAAAATACCTCCAAATAATGGAGGATGATTTATGTTTTGGCACAAAACATAAATCATGCACTGCCACCGGCCGCATTATCCTCCGCACTCATGTCTCTTTTCTTCCGTTTGGATTTCTCCGCTTTCTCCGCTCTCCTGTGTGTGTGGCTGTGTGCGTCTGGTCTCAGTCTACGTTTCCCTCCCTCCCAACCTCCTATGTTTGTCATTGGTTGGCTTCAGCTGTCGATCAACAGCAAGCATGAAATAAGCTTTGTGGTTGGCTGGCCGTAGTGGTGCGTTCAAGGGCAATCTTAAAAGTAATGTTTATGGAGACTGCTCGAGCTGTACAAGCAGGGCGAGCGGAAATATATCGTTTATATCGTTGCTTTTCCGTTATTAATGTCTTGAATGTTCATATCTCGATATAGATACGATAACGGTATATCGTTCAGCCCTAGTAAAAACGTGTGCAAACTTGACATCACCCGCAAACCAAAGTGCCAGCTGATCTACTTACAGCGTGCAAAGAGGACTGCGCCTCTCAAATGCGCAAAATAGCACACGCAATTAATTTAGTACTTTTGCCCTGATGAATAATCAATATGGGGCGTACCCGCCAGAAAGCGCTAAATACTGGGAGGGGAAAATGCAAATTGGTCCATTTACCACACGCAATGAGATTTACCAAGCCTGAACGTTTTTGCGTGGATTGTGATTGCGTCTGTATTTAATACGTTCGAAAGGTAGGTGCTAATCTCCACATGCAAAAGGAGAAATATTTTATTTGAATGTTAAATCGAGTATTATTCAGCAAAAGGTTGCCACAGGAGGCACATTCATTTTTTTATTTGTGATAATAAATAAATCACGTGTTTTCATGGAGAAAAAAGTGTTTCTCATTGTGCGCCTGTTCTGCAGTTGTCATACCCCGGTGTTGTGCCGTATTCAGCACCCCTGCCGTGAAAAGCACCCCCTCGTCTGACAAAAATGATATTCTCATTCCGTGTTCTGTTCATGTTCTGTTGTCCATGTTCTGTTTAGCGTCCAGTTTTGTGTTAATGATTCATGTTTAAATGCGCTCATGGATTCGGGTAAAAAAAAAAAATCGGGTGAATGGTTATTGATGTCATTAATTAATAGCCTGCTTACTGTGTTGTCTTCCATAATATTTGTAAATATATATAATATAAACTCCTAAGTATGTGTTTGTGTGAGTGTGTATATATAAATATATTGAAGTGTCAGTGTGTTGTTTTTTTTCTTGGTCTACTTATCATTGAATATACGAGGGGGTGCTTTTCACGGCAGGGGTGCTGAATACGGCACAACAATTTGCCACTTCCACTAATATCTCTATAACTCCAACTCGTCAAATTTCATTTTGCGCTTGCAACTATATCCTGCTTTCCATCCACTCTCCATGGCGCAAAGTTTGCGCCGCAAACCGTAAGACGCGCGACACCTCATTTAAATACTGAGGTTTGCACCTGTTATCAATTGATCTTAGTTGATCACCCGCAAAACACACAACAGCACGCGCAAACTTTTTCAGTGCACACGCAATTTAGTACTCTTTATTTAGGATCTTAGTAAATCAGGCCCTCAGTGTAGTCTGTTCAACAGAGCTGGGTAGAATAACCAAAAATGGAACTGAAGTAAAAGTACTGTTACTTCAGAATAATATGACTCAAGTACAAGTAAAAGTACTCATACAAATAATTACTTGAGTAAAAGTAAAAAAGTACTTGGTGAAAAAACTACTCAAGTACTGAGTAACTGTTGAGTAACGTCTGATTTATTTTTTTAACACAACCATTCAAACAGACAAAAGTAAAAAATAGCTTAAATTAAAATAATTTTAAAGTAAATTCAAGTACTTTAATAAATAATTATTTTTTTTATTTTGTTATTATTTTATTTATTTTATTAAGCTCAAGTAGCACAAAATGTCAAGTCTTTGTACTTTTCTTTTTTAACCAGGCAGAACTAGAACAAACATGAACTCAGAAACTCTGTGTGTGTTTGAGTCTGTGTAAATGTGACAAAACATGCCAAAACAAACATTTTTCCCAAAGAATCACCCAGTGATGTCATGAGATTGACGCGTACGCGGATAAAAGGGATAAAAGAAAAGTAACAGCTCAACGTAGCCTAATGTAGCGGAGTAAGAGGAACAGTTTCTTCTTCACAAATCTACTCAAGTAAAAGTAAAAAGTATAGTGATTCAAAACTACTCCTAAAAGTACAACATTTCCCAAAACTTACTCAAGTAAATGTAACAGAGTAAATGTAACTCGTTACTACCAACCTCTGCTCTTCAAATGGCAATCTAGCATTGCTAGCATGAGATGACGGTACACCGGTTGGTAGCTTCATTATTTTCTTGTCAAGATGGTCAATATATTTTATGTCCACTCAGGTAAAAATTGAACAGAGGTTTGAAATCAAAATTCTCTTTTATCGTGAAATTACAGATGATTCCAATTATTGGTTGTCATCAGCTTGTCATCGAGGACAACTCTGTTGGTGACACAGCTATTTGTATCACGGTGTGCTGAAGCAGGAAAACATCTAAAAACCCTGCATGGATGTGATTTGTGGAGGTGTATGGAGCTAGAACAGTCTCATAAGTAACAAATGCACAGGAAACTGCAGGTCGCGTTCTGAACAGCAAGTATATTCGCCCCCTTCATTGATGCAACTCATATGACTGTGAAAATGTGAAAGTGTCGAGTGACGTACACACAGGTGAATAGGCTCTCTTTCTTCTCCACTTTAAAATACACCTGATTCTTTACCGGCCTCCTGGAATGCAATTGCTTGGATAATCTTCTTCTTTGTATTTCACAACTTTAAGAATAACAAGACACTAACTTTTACTCAACCAAGTGAAAAAATATGGACATACTGTGGAACACTGAGGAGGTGTGCCAATGCATCATTGGAAATAAGTTCATATACTACATTTTCTAGTTCATTGAAAATGGCGCCAGTTTTTGCCCTTGCCACCTATCTTTTTCCAGCTTTGAAAGAAAGCCCATCCACCTTTCACATCATCTTCCCAATTGATAACCAGTGTAAATACAAATATCTTTTAAAAAGAGATAAGCAACTCACAAAACAAAAAAAATACATAGATACTTCAAATAGGAATTGGCCATCAAGATCTGTGGTGTTAATGCAGTCTCAAGTGAATTCTGTTTTACATTCATGTCTGTAAGTGACTTTTGTACTTTTACACCTCAATATGTAGACCATCGTATTACCAAGGCAATTACAGCCACTGTTACTGTCTGGCACCAACATCTAGCACAAGAGGAAAATATATCAACCTGATACTTTTTTTACCCTACTGGGAAAACAAGTCAGCACTTAGAACTTACTCTCCATCAGCTTCTTTTTTTTAATTGTTAAAAATTTAAAGGAGCTGTATGTAAGAGCAATGATAAAACGAATCATAAAATGACCCCGATATGTCAACAGACATTTAAAAATCATGTTCATTTCAAATACTTATGTCACTGACAACAGCACTCAAGCCAGGATATTCCCGTTTAAAAAGAGGAGTTGCAGCCCTCAACTGATGTTTATGTTGTCATTTTTTGTTTTGGCCTGAAGCTCCACCCTCCACCTATCTCCCAATCACCAAGTCAGTATTGTTTCTGAAGCTCCACCCTCCACCTATCTCCCAATCACCAAGTCAGTATTGTTTCTGAAGCTCCACCCTCCACCTATCTCCCAATCACCAAGTCAGTATTGTTTCTGAAGCTCCACCCTCCACCTATCTCCCAATCAGCAAGTCAGTATTGTTTCGGCATCCGGGTTGCCAGCTCGGCTCTAATTATGGCAGCCATGGCAGCCTACGTTCCTGCTGCATTCTGCAGCCTACCTGGCAACCTCTGGTCGGGGGGAGGAGGGGGAGGGTACACGCCGATCAACAATATTTTGAAAGTGACTGCAGTACCAGTTTTGGACATTTCTTACAGACAGCTCCTTTAATGTGAATCTATAGCTCTCTCTAATGATGAAAGGATCATCACATTAATAGAAAACTAGTCACCACTAGAATTTCTCATTCCACCTCCTTCTGTTTCTTTCTCTCACATACACAGTTTTGTTTTCCCCCTATTTTAATTTCTCTATGACATGTGCTAGCTCACACACTCCCGACTCGCCATGGCGGTCCTTTTTTAGTGCCATATAGCTTCTAATAAGTGTGATTATAACACTAACAAAGTCTGTCTGTCTCAAACAGAACAGCAACTTGCGTACAAGCGATGTTGCATGGAAGTGAGCTCTTCCAGGAAGCAGGTTTTATCTCTTACCTGGATTACTAAACGCATTAGTAAACCTACCTTTTTTTATGGGAACATACCTGGTAGGGGGCATGCTTTGTTAAAGGTTATGTTCAGTATTTGAATCTATGTTCACCAACACTACAACTTGGTCACTTTTACACAATGGCGCTCCCTTTTGACGATCAAAAAATAGATGAAGAAGCACAAATAATTTTTACTTTACACCGTGAGAGGGTGATATGATCATGGATTGATGTTTTATCTTACCCTGATAATTATTTTGGTCGCGCATTACCATTTTGTTGATCTTTAATGTCTTAAATGTCAGGCTGCAGAGTGTTGTTAAAGACCACGCCATGGAGCTGCTCTACCATCTAAGCAAACGCTGTGCATTGCTCTCATTTATTCACTTATTTATTCTACAGAGAGGCAGAACATGTTGGCAACGCAATTACTTTCCTGTCCATTCACAAACTTTGTCCTGTACACCATTTGAATGGGTTTGGGTTTATTTATTTATTTATTTATTTATATATATATATATATATATATATATATATATATATATATATAATATATATATTATAACAACTGTAATCATATTCAGTCTAAAGTACCAATGCGCTGTCATCCTTAGAGGCAACTGGCTTTGAGGATGTGCTAGCAGGGATTTAATCCAAATGGGCTGCGTTATACTGCCATGGCAGTGGAGAGGGCTGTTTCTTGTGTCCTCTGTTTTACATCTCTGCCTTCTTCATATTGGTTCTAAAATTAAATTTGTTAAAGGAAGCAAATACTTCAATGGAAAAACTACACTGTCAATATAGGATTGGACATATTATTCGGATACATTTTTATCATTTTAAACCATATTTATAAATTCCATTTTCACCTCTTGACACGTTTTTTAAGATGCCATTGGACTACATTTAATTACTCCCTACAACACAACTTACAACTCCCTCAAGAACGGATCCACCTCGGCACCCCAAGTACTCCAAGTACCGGACTCTGACGGCCAATTGGTGGTGGAGGTCTACGCCTCTGAAGTGGGGGTGGGGACAGTCCTCTCACAACCATCAGCCTCTGACCAGAAGCTTCATCCGCCTTCTTCTCGCGCCAACTCACCTCCACACAAAGAAATTATGACATTGGGAACTGGAAACTGTTAGCTGTCAAGTTTCTCTCTGACATTCCTGATTACCTCCACTAATTGTACTGGGAGACATGAACATTCACATCGGCGAAACACAGGCAAATGAGTTTCTGGCTCATCCAATTCAATTCAATTCAATTTTATTTGTATAGCGTCTAATACAACAGCTTTCTAGAGACCCAGAACATAAACCCCCGAGCAATTATTACATAAACAATGGCAGGTAAATACTCCCCAAGTGGGAGAAAAACCTTAAGCCAAACAGTGACAAGAAAAACTCCCCTTTAGGAGGGAAGAAACCTTGAGCAGGACCAGGCTCATAAGGGGGGACCCTCCTGCCGAAGACCAGACTGGGAGGTCGGGGACGTCAGCAGCACACAGCAGGCATGTGGAAGCAGCAGCAGGATGACCAGAGGGGGGGACCGCAGGCCAGCACGCAGCTCCCAAAGCTCCGGCCTGCAAACATGCATAAAAAAGAACAAAGGGGGCCAGCACAAGAAACTACAGGAACGATGGACAAAAATGATGGCTATGAGATACTTATAATAAATAAAAATGGAAATGGAGAAGAGAGGAAGGGAAGAGGAGAGGAGAAGAAGGGTGAGAGGCACTGCCCAGTGGATCATGTCGGTGCCCCCCTGCAGCAGAGGCCTATAGCAGCATATCTACCACGAAGCTACATTTGACACTAACTATTATAGTCTTGTTCTATAGCTGCAGCTATGACTACTGACTAACACACTAGAGTCCACTCTTTCAATCTTACACTGGTTCAGACTCATCCAACACACAAAGCTGGTAACATCCTTGACCTGGTGCTGACCAGAAACTGCACTACAGCTGACGTGTGTGTCACACCACTGCACCTCTCAGACCATGTCCTGGTAAAATTTTCCTTATCATCCTCATGTCACTCACCTGACTCCAACGATGGTTTCCTACCACAGAAAATGATGATCTCTCAGCCCTATACAGCTGTCTGATGAGGTCTGCTCTTACCTCCTTTCCCTCTCAGACTTTTCCACACTATCTGTTAATGAGGCTACAGAAACACTCTGCTCCTCACTCACCTCCTCTCTGGATAAACTCTGTCCTCTGGTGTCCAAACCAGCTGGACAGAAACCTCCCAGTCCACAGCTCACAGAGGTTCTGAGGGACCACAGAGCTGGGCTTAGGGCAGCAGAAAGAAAGTGGCGCAAATTCAAAAAGCACACTGACTTGTCTGAGTACCGATACAACTTTCATTTTTTACATTCAGCTTGAAGGCTGCCAAGGTATCCTTTTACCAGAACAAAATCAGAAATGCTCCCGACTCCCGACAACTGTTCACGGCGTTTAACTCTCTTCTCACTCCACCACCTGCTCAACCACCTACTGGGATGTCTGTAGAAAAGTTTGTGACCTACTTTACTGAAAAGGTTGCTACTATCAGTAACCAATTCTCTGAGCCTGTCCATTTCAGCCCACTCCAACCGGCGCCTCTTTCTGCTCCTTCCGGTCTCTGAATGAGGATGTCTCTAAACTTCTTGTCGGCTCAAAACGAACGACCTGTCCTCTTGATCCTGTTCCTACCGACATCCTGCAGACCATTTTACCAACAGTCAAACCGGCAATAACCCACGTTATCAACTCCTCTTAAATCTGGCATCTCAATGCGAATATCGACCTGTCTTTCTGATATCTCTGCATGGATGAAAGACCGTCACCTTCAGCTAAATCTGTCCAAGACTGAGCTTGTTGTCTGTCCAGCCAGTCATTCCTTACCTCCTCAGATAATCGTGCAGCTGGATTCCACCACACTTGTGCCCACATTTTCTGCTAGGAATCTTGGTGTCATACTAGACAGCCAGCTGACCTTTAAGGACCATGATGCCTCGGTTTACCGGTCTTGCCAATTTGCTCTTTCCCAACCTGACCCCAGACCCTACCTGACAGAACATATGACACAGCTCTTGGTTCAGGCTCTGGTCATGTCACGCAATGACTACCGTAATTCCTTGTTGGTCGGCCTGCTCAAACCTCTGCAGATGATCCAGAATGCAGCAGCACATCTGGTCTTCAACCAACCCAAGGGAGCTCATGTCACTACTGCTTCCAGTTGCAGCAGGCATCAAGTTCAAAGCTCTGCTGCTGGCTACCAAACAATTACCCAAACGGCTCCTGCCTGCATTCACTCCTTCATCCAGATGCCCTGTCCTGCCGTTTTCCTGAGGGAGGGAGACCCTCGGCTGCAGTGGAATCCATCCTCCCTGCTTCATGCCTGGTAGCCGCAGTCACCTGGGAGATGCTCTACCTTGCCTGCAACCCTTGCCTGCACATCTCTCTGCACTCTCTTTGCACCACAACACCACCAACCTGACTGGTCGATCGGTTCAGCAAAATGGCAAATTTGATCCCTCTCCACAAACTGCCTTCAGCCATAGAGACTGCGGGGGTCCTGCTCCAACACGAGTTCCGGCTCCATGGTCTCCTGGAGGTGGTTTCTGATCGAGGTCCCCAGTTCACGTCATTCTTTTGGAGGGAATTCTGCCAGCTATTGGGGGCCCAAGTCAGTCTGTCTTCTGGATTCCACCCCCAGACCAACGGCCAAACTGAGAGGAAAAACCAGGAGATGGACACAGCCCTGAGGTGCCTGGTGTCCCATAACCCTTCATCCTGGTCCCGACAACTTTTGTGGGTTGAATATGCCCACAACACCCTGACCAGCTCTGCCATTGGGCCCCCGTTCCCGAGACATGGAACAGGGTTAAAATTCCCCCGTTCCATGTCTCCACGCTTAAGCCCGTCCGAGAGAGCCCATTGATGCCAACTACCCCTCCTCTGCCTCTGCTGCGCCTCGTCGATGGGGCCCTTGTCTACACAGTCCACCGTCTGCTGCAGTCCCGACGCCGAGGAAGGGGTCTCTAATACCTCGCCGACTGTGAGAGGTACGGCCCAGAGGGGAGATCTTGGATCCGGCTCACCTCATCAAAGTTTTTATCAGCGGCACCCGGACCAACCAGCAGGCACCAAGGCGTTCCCCTTCAAGTCTCACCGAGCCATCCAGCCCTCCCGGGTAAGGAGGGCCCAACCAGAAGAGGACTCGTCTTCGGAGGAGGAGGACTTGACTCCCAGGAAGAGCCGTTCCAAGTGCCGGGGAGGGCCGCCCTCTGACGAGTATGATCCTGCTTCCGCGCCCTCCCCATCGGGCTCTGATATGGGGAGGGAAGAGGAGGACTTCCGCCCTCCTTCCGCTACCGTCCGCCACCTTCCGTCCTGCTGAAACCATGGAATGGGAGGGTGTTTCTTATGAGTTCTATATCTATTTCTCAGAGTTTGTTAAACCTTCTGTCTGGAATACCCCTCAACTCAAGAAAATGATTGAAAACAAATGTATCAGTCAACTGTAAATATATTTTTATTAGTTTGACATTTACCTGTGACCAAATATATAAAAGGAATTGATTTTTCTATGGTAGAAAAGATAGTACTGTCAGTTTACAAATTATTTCATCTAACAGTGCAGACTGTCCATTAACTTAAGCTTATACAAACTCAGGTCTCAGAGAGCAGCAGTCAAAGCAGAGAAGCCTAGGCGTCGCTCTACCCAGCCACCTCATCCAGGTCCTCCGAAGGAATACTGAGGTTTGCAGGCTGGCAGCAAGATATAATCTCTCCATCATGTATTGTGCCTGTTCCCACAATACATGATGGGACATCGTGGCAGTTTAACATGCCTGAAACACCCCCCGATGGAGGAGTCCAAGCGACATCCACACCAGATGCCCAAACCACCTTGTCTGGCTCCTCATGATGCTGAGGAGCAGAGACTCTACTCTGAGTCCCTCCCAAATGACTGAACTTCTCAACCTATCTCAACGGCACTGTCCATTCACCCAAAGAAAACTACCCACAGCTTGAGACCATAGTTTTTCTTATTATTCTCATTAGCATTGAGAACTTTCAACATGGTTTTATAAAAACAAAAAGGGTAAATAATAAGACAGGGTTGAAGATGGTAGTTTTTCTGAAGGTTGTAGTAGCAGGGACCCATAGCTCCAATCCAATAGCAAGATGTCTACAATACTTTAACAATACCTAAAACTGGCAAATAATGCATGGCCAGAGTTTGTGGATGCACATAAACAGCCGTAGTGATGTCCAAAAAGTAATGTTTACAGATATGTCTTACTTGTCATTTACCCTGTGTAAAGGCTGGTTCAATATTAACATTTCAACATTCGTTGATATGATGCAGACACAGCTGCATCAGTAACTGCATTGAGGCCAGTCCTGCAGCAGTGAAGCAACTACAATCAGTAACACTTTTATTGCTATGCTACACAGTTGGAATAGTCTTCTTAGTGTGATAAGCTGCCTTGGATCATCACTAAACTCACTGTTACTGTGGCCAAGCACCCTCATCTTTTCTGTCCAGAGCAAATTATTCCAAAAGGCCTGAACTTTGCCTTAATGGTTTTCAGACATAATTTTGCTCTAATTTTCTTTTTGGAAAGCAAACATTGTTTCTAATCAGTTCCCATGAAGTTCAAATATTTGCCAGATTTTCTTGCCATCCAAAGTTACATTCTGTCATTCTTGAAAACTTTGTTACGCATCAAACAATCTGCTTTCTAGTTGTATTTTCTGCGGTAACTAGTCTTGGACAAACTGGCAGTCCTTAGAAATCTATCTCATGTTACGTAGTACCACTCGATAATGCCTCCTGAGTCGTCTTCCCTCCCATCAACTCTGCTTGAGGCACCAGGGAGGCAATAACACGGCTTGCATTTACATCCCCCAGCACGTTAAACATGCGTTCTTCATCCAGTGATAATAACAGGGTATGAGTTAAAATGCCTAAGGAGACCAAATTTTGAGTAAAGTGAAGTTGAAACATTTCTTATGAATGAATATGCCACTTTGAATTACTTTACCTCTTCTTTTCTCTACTCTGCCTCACTCAGCCCCAGCTCTCTGCTACCCAATCCCTCATAATTCTACTGCCTTTAAGTCTTATATCCACTAAATTGCACACTCAAGGTATTTCTAATCCACTTATCCTTCATCTTTCCTCTACATAACTTAATACAGGCTTTGGCTCATCTGTATATGTTCAGATGTAAGTAAGCATTATCTACCCGAAACAAAACACGAAGCAACAGGTGGAAAAATGCTGACAATGCTACTCCACTCTGTTTTCTCTGGAGCCCTGTCAAATTTGGCCATTGATGACATGTGTTTTAAAACCACTAGCTATCTAGTTGGTGTCCAGCAAACAACATAGAGTGCATCGATAATTGGAAAACCTTTTGGGGAAAAACCTGGTCTGATTAAAAGAAGCAGATGGCACCTTGTGAAATCAAATATGCAGCATATGAGTGAAGAAATCCAAGGTGAGAGGTTAAAAAAAAGTTGTATTGGGCTCTTCTTCTGTTCAGCCAATTCCAGGCAGATTTTTGATTGCAGAAAAATCCTATAGATCAGTGTTTCTCAATCCTGGTCCTCGAGTACCACTGTCCTGCATGTTTTAGATGCTACCCTGCTTCAGCACGCCGTGATACAAGTACCTGTGTCATCAACAGAACTGTGCAGACCTTGGTGACAAGCTAATTAGGACCTTTAATTAGAATCAGGTGTGTTGGTGCAGGGAAACATCTAAAACATGCAGGACAGTGGTACTCGAGGACCAGGATTGAGAAGCACTGCTATAGATAATATGGCACTTGGAAGTCAGGTCACAATTTAATTTACAGACAGTGTTCCAATGACCATGAAAATAGCATGAAAATATGCTGACATGAAGTTTGCACTCTTTGTTTCTATCAGGGGAGTTTAGCTCTCAATCCCTCAGGGTAGCAGGACAATGATCCCTGAAATGTTGAATTGTTAGACATGAGAATGTCACATGTTGTTCTAACCTTGGACATAACTTGCTGCGTTTACGTTAGTTATGATGTATATTCAAAAAAATGAACCATGCTAATTGTATGAGATCACAAGTATAACAAATGACAACCATATGGAATTTTGTCCATGTGGTTGGAATAATGGGTGAAGTTAAAACTTTTAAACCCTGAAATGTATGTTCCCAGAAAATGATGTCTTTTTTGTATGTTTATATTTTCATGCAAACCTTCAAAAAGTTACAAGTTTAGAAACCTGAACATCTTTTTTTTCAGTGGCTGAACATCGCCCTCTGTGTATTGTGGTATGTGTTAGCCATATCAGATTCCAGGGGAGCGTAGAGGTACAGCCAGATTTTGAGTACATGTGCATATGTGTCAGCACTGTGCCTTACTGAAATGTCTAGGAGAGTGAGATCTTTTGGATAGAAAAGGAAAACCCACAAATATCATTTACCTGCTGGTTTTAATCATGTAATTCTTCTTAAATTATGATCATACCCAAGATTTTAATTGTCTCACTTCTTCATTCTGTCTGTGTCTCTCTCTTTAGACATTGTAATTCTTAGGACATTGCACTGGCTTCGATTTACTGTCGTCAGGCTTAGCCAAACCTTAACCATTACCAGTTCATGACCCTCCAATGAAGTAAACCGTATTAGCACCAGGCTTTCCTTCCCATAAGAACTACTGGCCATGATAAGTTTACCACTTGTACCAGAAAATGTCACTTTTAGGGAATAAATAAAAAAGCACTCAATAGCTTGTCTGAAAGTGTAAGCCGTCTATTTGAAACCTTCCTTTTGTTTATAACCCCCCACAATATTCCGAAGCTCACGTAACAGATTTCTGGTAATGGTTTTGCAGGCTGTTTGTGTATATGAGACAGAGGGAATGAAAGACAGAAAGTAGATCTTTGTTTGTGTTCACTTCACTTGTTTTGAATTACCTGGAATTGTGTTGGGTCTTTTTTTCTTCTCATCTTGTGGCTAAATTGCACTGGGTTAAGAATGCTTTTCTAAAAGCATTTATGTGGACGCTCTTAAATTCATAAATGCGGTTTCCTCAGAAACACTTGACAGAATGGTTTGAGTAGTCAGATAAAATTAGATGTGATCAATCCTGTATCTTTGATTCCTGAGTGGAAGATGTTGCATCTGCCAGCTCTGTTATGTGCTACTTGTTGGTAATTGCTTTCTAAACTAAATGACAAAATGCACCACAGCCACAGGCAGGGTTGCCATTGTTGCTACTACCTCCATTGTGGAACACACCCAGTAACCTACAGTAGAAGCCTGAAAGTGACCTCCCAAAAGTGACAAAGATTTTATATTTATGTATATTTATGTACAGTATGCATGTGTGAGGAGCCTTCTAGATTGCTTTTCAGACTAAAGCCTGAATTATGGTTCTGCGTCAAATCAACGCAGAGCACAATCCGTGGCCGTGACGCCGTCGTGAACCTTCGGACTTCTCCGTCACTCCATTTCACCATGGTGCAGTACCCCCCATGACCGCTAGTTTGCGATCTTTTCCTGAATGGTTTATCCGACTTTTTTCCGGTCACAGTAAATCAATCACACATACACGAAGAAAAGAGCGCTGGAAGTTCACGACTGCTTCAAACCGGAAACCGGAAATGCGTTGCTACCAAGCGAACCAATCACAGCCCTCTCGGTCTGCGTTTAGTCTGCGTCGCCTCGGCGCGTAGTTACAATTTTCGGGAGGTGCACGTCAGTGATGGCGTCAGTGACGGCGTCAGTGACGGCGTGTGGTCTGTGTCGACGCGTACCACACGCCGTAGGTACGGTGTCGTTTTGACGCAGAACCATAACTCAAGCTTAAACGGCGGGCAAAGGGAAGAGTGATGGAAGGCGAGATGGACGGGCTCATGTTGGGGCCATCTGCTGGGGGATATGAACATGTTCTTGTGCTTACAGATATGTTAACAAGATCAATCTGCAAGAACAACAGCAAATTCACTAATCCAGAACTGGTTTATATTTTATGGCTGAATGGCCAGACTGCACTCTGACTGAGGCCATATTTTTGAGGCCAGTATAATGAAGAGCCCTGGCTTAGGGAAAGTAGAACAAGTCTGATGTGGTAAGTATGATATGGTATGGTCTTTCACACCAGCAAAGAAAGGGAACTAGTATTAACATCTTCCAGGGTTGACTATGGCATATAATAGTCATGTACATCCCTCTACTGGGTATGCACCCTTCTACTTGCTCTTTGGACAGGATGCAAAACCTCCTAGAGATGTGTTGGGCAGTAATGACCTGAAGGAGACTGATGTTGATAGTCTTAGGGCCAATCCCAATACACCCCCTACTTTCTACCACTAGCCCTAAAAATGAAGCCACAAAGGGTAGGGTCCTTGTAATGTTCCCTAGGGATTGGGACACCACTTGCTACGTCACTGCGTGGTTTACGTTCGGGTACGTAAGTGACTGCGTAGTTACGTTTGCACATACGTCACACCAAATCAGGAAGCCCAGAGCTAAAGGCTGTTTTAATTTCAGCTGTAGCGCTGTTAATATGCCACTTTATTAAGTTTTAATATTTTTTCAGGCGTAAAAGTAACCGTTAAGATCCCCAACCTGGGCTCAGTTTATCCAATAACGCCTGTTAAGAAATTTGCTCCGATGTTTTCGGGATGAGAAGAGCCTGCCGGCAATTTAAGGTTCCGCGTTAAATCGACGCAGAGCCTACGGCGTAGGGTACGCGTTGGTGTACCGCAGAACCATAAATCAGCCTTTATTCTGGCGAGATCTGAAGATACAACGCAACAACGAGCAAGCGGGTGATTATGTACATTTACTGAGTGAATATTATGAAAGTAAAATATGTATTTCTCAGTAGAAATGTAATCAAAACGCATTTTTTATGCAGAAACTAACTCAAAATATTGATTTTATTCACTAAAAATGACAAATGTCCGCCATGTTTTTTTGTTTGATTCAGTCTGCAAATGATGACGTAAAGCTTTTTCATTCATTATCTTACCCGCTTTATCCCTTGCGGGGTCATGGGGGTCTGCTGGAGCCAATCCCGGCTCATTTTAGGTGAAAGGCAGGGGTTACAGCCTGGACAGGTCACCAGTCCATCGCAGGGCCACATATAGACACACAAACCATGCTCACAATCACACTCACGCTCACACCTACGGGCAATTTAGAATCATCAATTAACCTAATATGCATGTTTTTGGACTGTGGGAGGAAGCCGGAGTACCCGGAGAAAACCCACGCAAGCACGGGGAGAACATACAAACTCCACACAGAAAGGCCCTGCTGGGCCTGGGAGTCGAACCGGGGACCTTCTTGCTGTGAGGCAACAGTGCTAACCACTAAGCCACCGTGCTGCCCTATGACGTAAAGCATTCTGGAAAATTTTTCTGGCCCTCGGTCGCGAAGTCAGCATCTGAAATCCCTCGCTGTGAAGGGCTAGATTCATACACACTACCCCTCGTTATGTCCACTAGCCCAACATGCAAAGAGGAATTGGGACACCACTACCCTCACGGGAACGTGCAAAATTAAGGGGTAGGACTGAAAAGTAGGACTATGGGGGGTTGGATCATCAGCAAATACAGGTAGCAGCGAATGCAGCATGCAGGAGAGGAGGCTTCTCAGAAACATGAGGATTTATGACCATAAGATCCATGGGGCCTTCATTAGGCCAGGAGACAGGGTCCTGTTATGAAATCATCGACCAGGGGGTAGAAGTAAGATGCAGGATCTGTGGAAGTCAGATCCCTATCCCTAAAACATTCTGATTTATTTATTTATTTATTTTTATTTAACCTTTATTTAACCAGGTAGCAGCCCATTGAGATCAAGGATCTCTTTCACAAGGGGGAACTGGCCAGGAAGGCAGCAGCGCACGTCAAAACAAATAAAATCACAAGGTTAAAAGACAGAATACAAAACAATAACAGAGGAACAAAGTAGCAATAAAATGATAAAACCACATCTTATAAAGTGCAGATGCATAGGAGGTCACAGCCAGTTAACAGCAGGTAATTACATCAATCATATAAAGTGCAGATGTTGAGGAAGACATAACTACCATCAGGTACAGAGACACTGTCCAATGCTTTCACGCTCTAGGTCCTTCAAGATCGAACCAAAGTCATTGAAGGATATCAGGTCCGTCAGTTTAAAGTCTTTCTGAAAGGAGTTCCAAGCAAAGGGGGTAGCGAATTTAAAAGCTTTTTTTCCAAGCTCAGTGCGAACACGCGGAAAAATGAAGTGCAAAGCATCATGTGAGCGCAGGCCATAATGGCTTTGGCTTCTATGGAGATATGTACATAGGTAAGCAGGCACTGATATGATCGTTGTCACAATTAGACACAAGGCAGGTGGACCCACTGAAGTGGTATTACCTTGATCACCTTTCAAGCCCTGTGTTTTTGAAGTCCCTATTGCGAGAACAAATGACCATTCTCACGATAGGGCCAGAAGGGTGAGTTGGAAGAATGGACACCCGCTGGATGCAGATGAGTCCAGTATGGGCCTCCTTTCAAGCCAATAGGAGGACAAAGGGGAGATGGAGCGGAAGGCAGAGGGGACGGAACAAGAGGCCTAGGTGAAGAAACAGATGGCGGTAGATGGAGCCAGTTAGGGGTTTATGCCGAATACATTGGAAAAAAAAGTAAAGTTTGCTGTATGAACAATTCAGTTGATACCAGGATTATGCGGTTTGTGTGCAAACTGTTGTTTTGAGTTTTACAAACTTGAAGATAGCTGGCAAGTCTGGGCATGTAGATGGCACTGGAGTTGATGTGAATATTAATCAGCGAGCCGAAGGTGCTTTCCCTCCTTTTTGTCTCTCTCCGCCTTATTGAGTATTCCCTACCACTTAACTTCCCCTGTGATACAACTGGGTTTAAAGAAACCCTCTTTTATCTCATGTGAAATGGATACCGTAGTTTGTTGTGACTTTTTTTTTTGCACTGTGTGTATGTTGAAAAGCAGCCTAATTGAAAAGTAAGTTAGTGTTCAGGGTCCTCATTTATAAAAGAGTGCGCAGGATTCATACTAAAAGTGCACGTAAAGCCAAAATCCGAAAATGGCGGGCACGAAAAAAAAATCTGGATTTATAAAACTGTGCACGCACACTTGCACGCAATGTTCGCTTTATAAATCACAGTCCAGCTGGAAGGTTGCACAGGTGAATTCGCCTCATACCCCGCCCTCTACACGCCCACTTCATACCATAAATGGGCAAAGCAAAGTAGTATTTGCATATGAATTAGCCTGCTGAGCATGCGCAGCAGCTTCCTGCAGCCTGTTTGGGCGTCAGGATGAATGAGACGTGTCGAGCCACCGTGCCACTAAATTTCACAGAGACTGAGATCTAGATGTTGTGTATGAGGTGGAGGACAGGAAAACCACATTATTTGGTGGTCACAGTAAAAGTAGAAAAAGTATATAGATAGTATAAAATAAAGCGAGTGAGTGGCAGCACGCCGTTGCTGCCCGTGAGTGCCAGGCCGCAATTTCCACTGGGGACAGGGGGGACATGTCCCCCCCACTTTTCAAAATCATGTATTTGTCCCCCCCCACTTTTAAAAACTAACGGTAGGCTCAGCCTGTAATTGCAAATCATCAAGACTGTCTGTGCGAAGGCGATGCGAAGACGGCCCGGCAGCCCCGCTCCCCCTCCTCCCCTCAGTGCTGCTCAAGGCTGATTTATGGTTCCGCGTCACCAACGCAGAGCCTACGGCGTAGGTGCGCGTCGCCGCGTACCCTGTGTATATATGTATATATATATTATGTATGTTTGTGTGTGTGTGTGTGTGTGTGTGTGTGTGTGTGTGTGTGTGTGTGTGTGTGTGTGTTGTATGTATACTGTATATAGCAATACCTTGGAATACTGTTGGAAAGCCTATTTATTTCTCTTTTTAAATGGAGCCACATTTGTAAGGAACATGCATTTGTGGGATGATCAGCAGAGCTGAGTATGTGGGTTGCACCCATGAAAATCTTGCCAAATATTTTGTGGCAATGCCAAACAGCTAATTTTACTGTATCTGTATCAAAATAAATGAATTATGGTTCAGCAGATTTATAAAAATTATATTTCTCTTAAATGGAATTAAAACATGCATTAGATTACATTAACATGCATTACAACAATTTAATCATAAATGTATTTTGGATTATATGAATATGCTGCATAATGACACACTTTTCTCTTCCCCACATGTACCTACAGTAAAAACAATTTTATCATGTCTTCTGTTTGTTTAGGGGTTTAGCTTGACTTTATAGATCTCTAATGGTTATAATCTGTGCAATTTGTGCATATTATTATTATTGTTATTTTATTATTTATTTATGTATTGCGTGTTATAGTACACTGTGCTTAAACCACAAGTGGGTAAAACAGAAGGTTACCATCAGCTTAAATGGTACACACCCACCTGATTGTATTAATCACTGTTATTTAAAATGAACTACACAGAGGTTGATAGGCTGCATGCGTGCACGCACACACACGTTTTTTTGACTACTCTTTCATCCTTACGTGGAAAGCTAAAGGGATGGTCAAGATTATTGATATTTCATGGCGTGACGTGGAACTAGAAATAAATGAACTCACAAACCACTATGACAGGAAGTCACTCTAATTTTTCCTCACCATCCCATGCCAGATACTGCATAATGGGTTAAAGAAAAGGAAGGAAAGTTCCACTTTCTTTTCTTCATAGGAAATGGAAGCCACTTTAAACAAGCAACATTGCCAGTTGGCTTGTTCAGTTTAGTCTCTCTTACTTTCTCTTACTCGCTCCACTTTTCTCCCATTTTCTTCTCAAACTTTTCTTTCTTCGACATCTCTCAATTGCAATCCTTGCCCACGTTGTGAACTTGCCCAGTAGGCATAGGGTTCCTATTCAATTAAATGAAAGAGCTTAGGAACTTTGCAGTACACATGCTCATACACAAATACACACAAGGTATTTACTGTAAATGGCAGGAATGTTTTATCTTGCATTGAAGCACTCATTCACACACACACACACACACACACACACACACACACACACACACACACACACACACACACACACACACACACACACACACACACACACACACACACACACACCTCGTACAGGGAGCACCAGCTAATACACTGATATTAATGAAACCTCACTGGTTGAATGAAGATGCAAATACAGAAAAACCTGCAACATTGTCTTTTTACAAGCATTTGGGGTCTACAAACATGAGTCAATACAGTGTCATCTTTTTGTGACCAAACACTTTAATCTAATATAATCAGAATTCATAACAGATATCTTTTTCTTTGAAATGTCCCAAATATTTTTGCAGAATATATGGACACGATCATGGAAAATAAAGAACATGAATATTTTGGATTATTACTTGATTAATTTTAGTTAAGTCTTTTAGAGTATTTCTTTCTGTACATGCAATGGGAAAATATAAGCAATTTCAAGTTAACACAAATTTCTTTTTTTATCGTTGTTAAAATAATTATTGCCAATCAGTAGCAGAACATATCAGAGCCGGGCCGGGGGGGGGGGGGGGGCATATGACCGGACCCTTTGCAGCTGCTTAGTCCCTATTATCTTAGCTCAACATATTATACAATGCTTTATACCTAATATGAACCAAGTGGTGCTACAAAAAAGAAAAAAAAAATCGCGCGGGCGGGGCCTGCTGCCTCAGGGGCCCCATTGGGCCCCGGGCGGGGGGAGTATGGCCCCCTCAGCCACCCCCCTCAGCCCCGCCCCTGTTGCCAATTACAAAAGAGATTTTGAATGTGTAAAGTTATAGAGAAGGATGTGGGCTGAAGAAAGGATGTTTGGTAAAAAGAACCTTCTGCAAGGCATACACTGACTACGTTAACATGCATCAATAACCCCTTTAAAACCTGAATATTGGCAATAACCCGAATTTGCACGGCCATGTAAACACCAATAACCCCTTTGAATAACCCGAATTTGCTCATATTCGGGTTTTTAAAAACCCCAATATGACCCCTGGGTTACTCCTTTTAAAACCCGAATATTGGGTCATGTAAACACCAAACAGAATATCCCCATCAAACGGAACAGGAATTTGTTTTCTGCACATGCTCTGTTCACAAGGAACCCTGGTCTTTTGAGTCCAGGAAGTTCTTATAAACACGGAGAAACACAAGACCAGGAGGAGACTAATCACTTCATAAATGTAATGAAGGATATGAACATTTCTGCAGTTCTAGACGGTATAAAGTACCGGGATAGCGAGATTTACAAGAAGGTGAGAGAAAAGTTGCGTGAAGCAGCATTTGTTTTGAATTTGGATACAGGAAGAAGAAGTGGAAATGACGGGAATTGCGTCATCACGTTCTCCGCGCGTCGCTGGTTTGATCCAGATATCCCAAATGATTAATTACCATGTAAACGGAATATTCTGAATGTTTCAGTAACCGGAATATTAGCAATAACCTGAATTTTGACTGCATGTAAACGTAGTCACAGAAAAACTGTTTTAATACTAGAGAGAGAGAGAGTTAGAATGTAATACTGGGAAAATAGTACAGAGAGCCATGGCTGAACTTTCTGCACATTCCCATGATTGTCTTGTCCTGTGGCACTCACTCTCCTGCAGATTGTGAAGTATCATACCGTAGGAGCAGTGCTAAGCTTAGACCATATAATATTCATACTTTTGGTTCACCAAGAGCTTCGCGGCCGTGGGATTATTGTCAGTGTACTATGGTCACTGATGCCTGGCACACAGCCTAGCTGTTAACCTGTTATTTATTTGGATCAACTGCAGCTCATTGACATCCTCAACTTGGCATTACAGTATTAACAGTAATGAGGCACTGATCAACATTTATATAAAACTAGTTCTGAAATCTGACCACACTTAGACACTTCATACATCAGCCACTACTTTGTTATCTCACCTACCAAACATAAAGGTCTACAGATATATTCAAGTGCATCTTTGGCTGCATGTTACAGCTGATAATAACAGTCAGCAACTGATGAGGTAGAGTGTAAAACAAGTTTACTGACATGAGTGAGTTTAAAACAGCGGACAATCTTGTGGGAATGCCAACTAGACCAAAACTTTTAGAGAGAACATTTCTTCTTTTTAACTCCAGGTTGTGTCTCTTTTTCTTGAGACTACTATCAAATCATGTTGCCAAGAGCTTGAAAAGAACATAATTGTTAAGGATTAAAATCTGTCCCACAAAGACATTCGTTTTTTTCCTCAATAACAGTAAAGTAACTACTAGTAGCTTTTTGCAGTTTTCTGCTGGCAATGAAAACTTTAGTGGTTAGTTTTCAATTGTACAGAATGAGCTGTCAAAAATAGAAATTGATACACTACATCATTTTTTCGGAGACAGACCCACAGAAGATGTAAACGCTAAAAGGTCTGAAGATAAAAACACATGTCATGTGTGCCAGTGAAGCTTTCAGCCAATCGAAACCAAGTTGTGTTTCATAAAGGGGGTTTCCAGCTGCTGTAGCTTATTAGGGCCCGAGCACTTACAGTGCGAAGGCCCTACTGTATCTGTAGGAATCTTTCTTTCTTTCTTTCTTTCTTTCTTTCTTTCTTTCTTTCTTTCTTTCTTTCTTTCTTTCTTTCTTTCTTTCTTTCTTTCTTTCTTTCTTTCTTTCTTTCTTTCTTCTGACGAAATGAGGGCCTTTTTGCCCCCCTAAACGTGCCCCAAAAGTCACCAAATTTTGCACCAAGCCAGGCCTGGCGAAAAATGTGATATTTAATGGTTTGCATTAATGGGCGTGGCAAAATGGCTCAACAGCGCCCCCTAGAAGACTTCGTGCCTCAAGCCCAACAACACGGTTTGACGTATTTGCACGAAAATCGGTAAACACTTGTATCATGTCGCAACTTAAAGAAAAGTCGCTTGGCGCCATGGCCCAAACCCAACAGGAAGTCGGCCATTTTGAATTAACCGTGTACTTTTGGCTCAATTGAATGTGAATGTTATATGTCATATGAATGTTAAAGTCACCCACTATGATGAATTTATCTGTACTGATCAATAAACCAGATAGGAAATCAGAAAATTTAGACAAAAACTCTAGATAAGCACCATCAGGGGGCCGGTACACTACCACTAACATAACTGGCTTCTCTGATTTCCAGCTCGGGATTTTCAGACTAAGCGTGATGCTTTCGAATGTATTATAATTGCATTTAGGTTCAAATTTAGTTTGAAGAGTGGAGTTATAAATTGCTGCGACTCCTCCACCTCGGCCTGTGCTTCGAGGAATACATTTCCTGGATTCTTTCCCCCCATTCTGTCTCTCATAGTTGAAGTGTAGCTATGATGAAAATTACAGGCCTCTCTCATCTTTTTAAGTGGGAAAACCTGCACAATTGGTGGCTGACTAAATACTTTTTTGCCCCACTGTATTTATCATATGCTGATACAACTTCACAAGATGTGCATGGTTACATTAGGAATATAAAGAATTGTGAAGTAAACCCTACACAACATAAAATATAAATGCAGAAGGAATACATCAAAAAAAGGCTCCATGTAGAATCCCAATCCGACTGGCCCTAAAGAAAAACACCAAAAAATGATGTTAAACAAAAGATATAGTGTAACTTTATCATTATTAATGTTGTTTTACTGGAAATTAGTTATACTGTGTAGTATTCACAAGGGAGTCATACCAGATTTACAATATATGATAGTTAATTTAACATTATTTATAACCATCAGAAACACACTAACATATATTTTCACTGAGAGCAGGGGGCAGCACTTATGCAGTTAATTAGTTTTCTTTTAATTATGTTTAAGGCACCACGTGCAGGCAGAGTCCTGCTGCTCATAAATGTGGGCAGTGCCTCTGCTGTCCCCCACTACTGTCTGACATTCAAATGCCAACACAGCCCTCAAATAGCATTAGCAAGACCCTCAGGTAATCTTTGGCAGAGCCACTCAGTTTTTTTCTTACATGTAATGATGCAGAGTTCATTAACACAATGGCTACGATTACCGGAGCCAAGCACGCAGTTATTTTCTATATTGTAGCACAAGGCGTTGCGGTTGTTAATATATGGCACACACCTGGAACTGTATGTCCTCATACAGTAGTCCTTATTACTTTAACACCGTGACGTAGCTGGACGACCCCAAGGATGCCCCCATTATGCTGTCTTTGATAGTGCATACTGGCCAGAAGTATTACCTAATCCTTGAAATGCATGCAGTGTGGCAAAAAACATTGGTGTCTAGACTGGAGTATTAACTTGAGCTGACTCTTCCTCAGCACGCACACACACACACACACACACACACACACACACACACACACACACACACACACACACACACACACACACACACACACACACACACACACACACACACACACACACACACACACACACACACACACACACACACCTGTCAATTTATCTTTGTGCCAACCTCTGCTGTGGTGGAGAAGCACTGCAAATTCCCTTACCTTCTCCGACTATGTACATCACAAAATGAACAGGTGCATTAAAAACACTAAAGTCCTGCCAAGAGGGTGTAGTGCAAAAAGGGCAAGAAAGAAGCTCCATCTGGTGACGCAACCAGATGCTACAGCAAATCCTTATTATAATGATGACTTTACATTGTTGTTGTTGATGATTAATCATGGGGGCAGCAGTCTCAACAGAGATTTCCAGACACTTCCTCCAGCTCTTCCTCCGGCTCTTCCTCCGGCTCTTCCTCCAGCTCTTCCTCCGGCTCTTCCTCCGGCTCTTCCTCCGGCTCTTCCTCCGGCTCTTCCTCCGGCTCTTCCTCCGGCTCTTCCTCCGGCTCTTCCTCCAGCTCTTCCTCCAGCTCTTCCTCCAGCTCTTCCTCCATCTCTTCCTCCAGCTCCTCCTCCAACTCTTCACTCTTCCTCCAGCTCCTCCTCCAACTCTTCCTCCGGCTCTTCCTTCGGCTCTTCCTCCAGCTCTTCCTCCAGCTCTTCCTCCAGCTCCTCCTCCATCTCTTCCTCCAGCTCTTCCTCCAGCTCTTCCTCCAGCTCTTCCTCCAACTCTTCCTCCAGCTCCTCCTCCAACTCTTCCTCCGGCTCTTCCTCCAGCTCTTCCTCCAGCTCCTCCTCCAGCTCTTCCTCCATCTCCTCCTCCAGCTCTTCCTCCATCTCTTCCTCCAGCTCTTCCTCCATCTCTTCCTCCAGCTCTTCCTCCATCTCTTCCTCCAGTTCTTCCTCCATCTCTTCCTCCATCTCTTCCTCCAGCTCTTCCTCCATCTCTTCCTCCAGCTCTTCCTCCATCTCTTCCTCCAGCTCTTCCTCCATCTCTTCCTCCATCTCTTCCTCCAGCTCTTCCTCCATCTCTTCCTCCAGCTCTTCCTCCAACTCCTCCTCCATCTCTTCCTCCAGCTCTTCCTCCAGCTCTTCCTCCAGCTCTTCCTCCAACTCTTCCTCCAGCTCCTCCTCCAACTCTTCCTCCGGCTCTTCCTCCAGCTCTTCCTCCAGCTCCTCCTCCAGCTCTTCCTCCATCTCCTCCTCCAGCTCTTCCTCCATCTCTTCCTCCAGCTCTTCCTCCATCTCTTCCTCCAGCTCTTCCTCCATCTCTTCCTCCAGTTCTTCCTCCATCTCTTCCTCCATCTCTTCCTCCAGCTCTTCCTCCATCTCTTCCTCCAGCTCTTCCTCCATCTCTTCCTCCAGCTCTTCCTCCATCTCTTCCTCCATCTCTTCCTCCAGCTCTTCCTCCATCTCTTCCTCCAGCTCTTCCTCCAACTCCTCCTCCATCTCTTCCTCCAGCTCTTCCTCCAGCTCTTCCTCCAGCTCTTCCTCCAACTCTTCCTCCAGCTCCTCCTCCAACTCTTCCTCCGGCTCTTCCTCCAGCTCTTCCTCCAGCTCCTCCTCCAGCTCTTCCTCCATCTCCTCCTCCAGCTCTTCCTCCATCTCTTCCTCCAGCTCTTCCTCCATCTCTTCCTCCAGCTCTTCCTCCATCTCTTCCTCCAGTTCTTCCTCCATCTCTTCCTCCATCTCTTCCTCCAGCTCTTCCTCCATCTCTTCCTCCAGCTCTTCCTCCATCTCTTCCTCCAGCTCTTCCTCCATCTCTTCCTCCATCTCTTCCTCCAGCTCTTCCTCCAACTCTTCCTCCATCTCTTCCTCCAGCTCTTCCTCCAACTCTTCCTCCATCTCTTCCTCCAGCTCTTCCTCCATCTCTTCCTCCAGCTCTTCCTCCATCTCTTCCTCCAGCTCTTCCTCCATCTCTTCCTCCAGCTCTTCCTCCAACTTTTCCTCCATCTCTTCCTCCAACTCTTCCTCCATCTCTTCCTCCAGCTCTTCCTCCATCTCTTCCTCCAGCTCTTCCTCCATCTCTTCCTCCAGCTCTTCCTCCAACTTTTCCTCCATCTCTTCCTCCAGCTCTTCCGAGGGGAGTCCAAGGCGTTCTCAGGCCGAGAGACATAGGCCCAGTCCCAATCCCCCCCCTAGTCCTCCTTCTAAGTCTTTTCAGACCTCGCCAGAATAAAGGCTGATTTATGGTTCCGCGTTACACCAACGCGTACCCTACGCCGTAGGCTCTGCGTCGATTTAACGCGGAACCATAAATTGCCGGCAGGCTCTTCTCATCCTCGAAAACATTGGAGCAAATTTCTTAACAGGCGTTATTTGGATAAACTGAGCCCAGGTTGGGGATCCTAACGGTTACTTTCACGCCTGAAAAAATATTAAAACTTAATAAAGTGGCATATTAACAGCGCTACAGCGGAAATTAAAACAGCTTTTAGCTCTCGGCTTCCTGATATGGTGTGACGTATGTGCAAACGTAACTACGCAGTCGCTTACATACAAAAAAGTCGAAATGTTGAGAAAAAAGGCGAAATTTCGACTTTATTCTTGAAATTGTATTTCAACATTAATCTCGACATTTCAACTTTTTTCTCGACATTTTGACTTTTTGTGCCCAATAAAAAACATCTTCCCCTCTCAAATATTTTTTTCTCCTGCATGGCCTTGCTACTCTTCCGTAGTCCTCTTTTTATTGAGGACTGATGTTCTATTAACCTGCTGTGTGCCCTCAAAAAAATCCAACATCAAGTTTAAACTCAAAATTCAACACCCACAACATCTGCGTGTGTTGGTCGTTGTGCAGAGCTACTGGATATTGCTACATAAACATGTGATCCAAGTAAAAGGAGGCCCGTGGCCTGTTGTGCAGATTTTTATGTCGAGCAGAGAATGATGTTGCTGTTGATGAAAAAAGAAGCTTTGGATCTGAGTAGGTCTGTCAGAACAAATGCACGTCTGTCGGTTTGCCTCAGTCTGTTCCTGCATGCTCAAGTTATTCTTGTTGCAGGGCTTTTTTTTTTAGTTGAGACCAGACTCTTCTCTTTCACTCAAAGTACCTTTTAGTTTATACAGCTGCCTCAAACCATAACGGAATGTGTGCACGCCCACTCGCGCACGGATATAGGCTGTGTGTGTGTGTGTGTGTGTGTGTGTGTGTGTATGTGTGTGTGTGTGTGTGTGTGTGTGTGTGTGTGTGTGTGTGTGTGTGTGTGTGTGTGTGTGTGTGTGTGTGTGTGTCTGTGTGTGTGTGTGTGTGTGTGTAAATGCTGTGGGTGCATATAGGTGAGTGACAAAGAGGCTGCTTGGAGGTGGTGTAGCGGTGCCATGCAGTATGTGGTCATGACGGTGGGGAGATCAGAGCAGAAGAATGCGGGAGAGGGAGGGAGGGAGGGAGGTGCCCTCGCCCCGACCTCCCCCCCATCTCCCCCCGTCTCCCCCCGTCTCCCGGCTGCCCAGCTACACCTTGGCTCTCTGAATGCAGGAGTCCAGCCCTCCTTCCACACCCTCCCCCTGCCTCTCCCTCTCTCTCCCTCAGTGGCGCCACCAGGGGGGGGGGGCAGGGGCGGCCACAGCCCCCCCCTACAAATTTGCTGGCCACCCCACTTGCCTCAATTAAAAAAAAACAAAAAAAAAAACACTTGCCGGTCACATAGATTCTATCGTCAGTTATGCGTTTCATACCAAATCATTGGGGAAAAATGCATATCAGTCGGCGTTTCTGAGCCTATAATAAAAAAATATATATATATAAAAATAAATAAATAAATGAAAATAAAAAATATGAAAAAAAGATAATAAAATAAATAAATATAAATTGATTCAAACGTCTGACGGCCCCGCCCTCCGACCAATCAGTGGTGTGGAGGGTGATGACGTCAGATCCAGGGCAGACTCAGCACGCTTAGAACCTCGGCAGAAAAGATACAGAAAAAGTATCTGCTTGGCACGGCTCCACCCGCCTCGGCCCGTAGTGGAGAAGCGCAAGACGGGGTCGTGGCGGGTAGAAGCGAGCAGAGTAGGTACTGAATGAATGATTGAAAGAATGAATGAATGAATGAATTGAATTATGAATTATTTTATTTTCGTGTCCGGACATTTAAATGACCCATGAGTGTAATCCCCTCATGGGATTACACAGACACATTAATTACATCAAAATATAACATTCCGGTGTGTGAACCACCTACTTCCAGCTACAAATAATAATAATGATAATAAGCAGCAATAAATAATAATAATAAATAAAATTAAAATTAAAACAAACAAAAAATAAATAAAATAAAATATCCCACACTAGAAAATGAACAAAAAATACAAAAAAAATACACCCACAGAAATACCGACCCACACGCACACAGACCCCCCCATACCCAAGTCCATAATTAGATCAAATCATAACTCACTCCACAACAGCCAATACCAACCCTTACAGACAATTGAACTCAATTGGACAATTGAATTGGTACAACCGTATTTTCCGCACTATAAGGGGCACCTAAAAGCCTTCAATTTTTTCAAAAGCTGACCATGTTCAATATAATCCGGTGCGCCTTATATATGGATCAATATTGAGCCGCAACAGGTCTCGAAACCATAGACATATATATACGTAGACGCCTCATGACATGCTGTAATCCATGGTAGCTGCCATATTGGATGGGTCTCCTCACTCCAGGCTAAATTAACTACACTGGAGTTACAGAGTTACAGTTACAGCCAGCACACGCAAGAAGCCACAAATCAGTTCTTTTTCAAGGGTTTCAACTCCCCAGCACCAATTGCAAGCCTAACAGGTTAGTATAAGACCCTGGAATGACCTGGATTTATTTATTTATTTTTACATTTTCTTTATAGATATATTTATTGAGGGCAATAAGAGAAAAAAAAAAAGGGTTTACGACCCTTGGTCTAATCTCTAATGGATGCATAACGTAACCCCAGCCTCTCATGTAGCGCCTTATAACAGTGGTCCTCAACCTTTTTTCAGTGATGTACCCCCTGTGAAATATGTTTTCAGCCAAGTACCCCCTAACCAGCGCAAAGCACTTTTGGTTGTAAAAAAAAGACCTAAAACAGAGCACTGTGCCATCAGTAACTGATTTATTAAACATAAAAATATTGCTGCTACGCTTCAACCACGACTCCATCGTTGGTCCAAGTGATTGACAGGTGAAGCCAGGTGGCATTTGACAGGTTAGGTAGGGGATACTCTGCGGTTTTAGGATAATAAGTTGAATAGCCTACTCCTGAAAATAAAATTCATTTTATGAATTTAGACTTATATTTTCCTCAATTATTTATGAAATATTTATTTTTAAAGGATTTTTGCATGCATGCTACTTTTTAAATATATGTATATTTTAAAATCTCACCTAGTAGTGGCTACTAGGTGTGCCTTCACGTACCCCCAGGGGTGCGCGTACCCCCATTTGAGAACCACTGCCTTATAATGGTGCGCCTTATAGTGTGGAAAATATGGTAGTGGAAAAGGTCCATAAGGGGCCCCATCTGGCCCCCCCTATGAAACGGTTGTGGAGGCGCCCCTGCTCTCCCTCTCCCTCCCTCTCCCTCTCTCTCCCTCACCCGCATCAGCCAATCCCAGTCTTCCCTCCACTCCCAGGCCCCGCCCCTCGAGGCCCCGCCCCCGCCCAGTGAGGCCCCGCCCCCGCCCTTAGGCCCCGCCCCCTCGCAGACGGGCTCCACACACGGCAGGGAGGCGGCGGCAGAGCGCGCTAGAGACCGAGAGAAGCGGCGGAACGCTCCGGTTCTCCTCAGTGACAGACGCGGTAAAGAGCCAGGACCAGGGAGGACGAGGACGCTGTTTCTCTGTTTCCCTGTTTCCCTGCCCTTCTCCCCCCCCCGGAGAGGACGGACTGAAGACTGCAGCAGAATAAGTCCTGGAGGAGCCGGGGGTGCGGAGGCAGGACCGGGGGAAGTGAGAGTGAAAGCCCCGTGAAAGCCCCGGTGGTTGGTCCTCCCTGAGCCCGGAGCAGAGGGAGGTTAGGAGACACCGAGCTGCTGCTGCTGCAGGGATCCTATCAATATATATACATATATATGTGTGTTTGGAAAAACCAGCCCTTTAAAACCAAAGAAACTGGAGTACTTACACAGACAAGGTAAACGCTGGAATCTGCATCCCCCTTTTCACCTTTTTTCTTCCAACAATGCAGTGTGTGTGTGTGTGTGTGTGTGTGTGTGTGTGTGTGTGTGTGTGTGTGTGTGTGTGTGTGTGTGTGTGTGTGTGTGTGTGTGTGTGTGTGTGTGTGTGTGTAGGCTGCCGTGATTTCGGTGCGTCTGCATTTCTGCAGAAACTGACTTTGTCCTCAGTCAACTGGCTGTGATTGTGTGAATTAAGTGACTGTAAACTCATTGACGGAGAAACACAGTGAATTCGAGTGTGTGTGTGTGTGTGTGTGTGTGTGTGTGTGTGGGGGGGGGGGGGGCGGGGGGGGGGGGGGGGGGGTTGCAGGCTAAGGGGCCTCATAGTTTGAAATGGGAAGAAAGTAGAAGAAAGAAAAGGCTAAAGCGCCTGAATTATGGTCCTGCGTTAAATCGACGCAGAGCCTACGGCGTAAGTTACGCGGCGACGCGCGCCGTACGCACCGTAGGCTCTGCGTCGGTGTAACGCGGAACCATAAATCGTCCGTAAAGGCTTCCCCGAGCCTCGCTCCTCACTCCCGGCCCTCGTTGCCCTCCGGTGGCCCCGAAATGTCCCTTAAATGCCCCTTAAATGGCCCTTAACCCTTCTATAACTGTAATTACATTCAGGCCGCCTGGATTTATTTTGATTTTATGGCCGTAGGATTGTCAAATGTGCATAAGAACTCGTGCTCCTGCCCATTCTTTCCCCGAGATCACTTCAACTTTCAGTATGGCAGTTATTCCACATTACCGTGTGTTCTGACCGTGTAATAACTGTTTAAATGGCACCTCCTCTTGGATATTGTTCTGCATTTGCGTTTAGTTTTTCGGCCTTTACTTTTGTTTTTCCGCCTTTCTTTTCCGAATCAATGCATGCAGAAAGTTAGGTCGGGCTGAGTAGGTGTTGGTGTAAAAGCTCAGAATGCTGCACATTACATTCCCCTAAAGGAAGATGTTCATTTGTAGAAAATAGCCTATATGTCATTGGTATTTTGGTTTAACTTGATCAGAATCATGTTTATTTGGCCAGGTCAGGTCAGACAAGACATGGAATTTGACTCATGTTATTTTCTCCCACTCTACAGTAAATAAGTATCAGACAAATGACAGCTCTAATTAACATATATACCATTCTTTTTAAAGAAAAGTGAAAGGTGCAGCAGAATGAGGTGGATATGATTATTGGAAGGTGCATTGTTACAGCATAGGATTGTGTTATTATAATTATTATTACTGTTATTATTGCACGGTGATTGATTTGATGGACTTTGTTTGCTTTTTTAAATAGGCATTCTGCACATTTGGTTCTTCATTATTCCGTCAGCTGAGCTTTGACTCTCACGTTTCCAGTGAAGGAAACATCCCACATCCCTGCTCACACTCGCCGTGTCTGTCTTTGTTTGTGTCGCCGAGGCTCAAACGCTCCGGTTCACTGTCTTAGACTGAAGCACAAACCTCAGAAGAAAGTTTTAATCTTATATTAATGACAGTACATAAAACAAGATATCTATGAATATTCATTATTAATTGAAATGCATTTTTTAGAGTGATCACAGACCTGGTTTTATGCAGATATAAACCCGACCCCAGCAGTTTATTAGGAACACCTGTGCAGTCAGTACTAAACCACTGCCATGAATCTTCCACGTTTTCAGTTGAATTGTATTAAAAACATGTTCCTAATTTATGGTGTTTTGATGTTAATTAACAATTCCTTTATAAAAATGGATGTTAAATAGATCATAATTATTTTAGGGTGACTGGTAAACTCTGGAGTGTAATTATAAGAATCAGGCCTGGCTTCTTGAATGAAAAAGAATTAAAAAAGTATGATGAACTCAAAAGGAAAAAAATAATAATGAAGCACTTGTTATCTGTCACCTTCACAAAAGTAGGTAAAACCATACGAGGTGTGTAAACTCAGCCGGCCTAATTTGGCTTTTGAGCAATTTAACGCCTCTGCTTTTAGTATTGTATGTTTTGAAAGGCACGTTACTGTGTGTGTGTGTGTGTGTGTGTGTGTGTGTGTGTGTGTGTGTGTGTGTGTGTGTGTGTGTGTGTGTGAGGTGAGTGGGGGTGCCTGGGCTGTGTGCTCCCCTTCAGACAGAGAAAGAGAAGATGGGCTTTTGCTTTTTGCCTAATCACTTCCAGACACAGAAATTTGCATTCCACTGCTTTTCTCACTCTCTGCTGTTCTTTGTACGAGCCGTGCGTGTGTGTGTGTGTGTGTGTGTGTGTGTGTGTGTGTGCGTGTGTGTGTGTGTGTGTGTGTGTGTGTGTGTGTGTGTGTGTGTGTGTGTGTGAAAGGCATCTCATTTCTTTTTTCTCTTTTTTGCAGCCCTCTCTTTACTCTTCTAAACAGTTACCTTTTCAATTTGAGGCATACATTTGAGACACTTGCATATCTGCGAGACGCGCGCGTGAGTAAGAGGAAGTACGTGATGGATTGTTGGAATTAAACTGTCACCGAGAGAAAAACGCATAAAAACGACAGTGGATGGACAGATTGTAAAGAAAAGATTAGTAGTAGTAGCAGTAGTAAATGTAACACCTTTAGCAGTGTTCAAACATTGCACGAGGTAATGTGACGAAAGATTAACTTTATGAACATCAGCGTGCAATAATTCCACCTCCTGTGTTTGTGTTGAACCAGTTGAAACATTGGTGAATGCAGAGCAGATGTGCAGACACTAAAGGAGACTCTATGAGGGTATATTTTCTGAATATTCAGCAAGCGTTGACAGACAATGTGACTAGGTGAGAATTTCTTTGCTCTGAAAAATAGAAAAAGGGTTTTACATTGTGTGAAGCAAAGTATGAGAAAAATAAATAAAAGCTGATGGGTCAATGATGTGACGCATATATTTTCTGAAAAACAGATTTTTTTTCAATTCAAAAAAGGTTTAAATGGATTTAAAAAAAAAATCATATATATGAACTACCTGTTCCACATATGGACTCACTTGAATTTTACAAAAAAACTAGTTATTTGGGATTTTGTTGTTGTTTTAAGCGTCAAAATGTCATGTGGTGCGACCGTCCGACCACGACTCTTGTTTTGAAACTTATTTTGAAATCAATCTTCTGCCCTATCTGGCATGGTTTCCCAAGTGTCTTGTAGTGTGTAAGATTGCAACACATATGTATTTATATTTCCATCATAATATACAAACAAAGTTTGACTGATGTCCATTTTATGAAATATCATGTGGCGCGACCATTAAAAAAACAACATTTTTTGTATAATACTGAAAACTTGTAAAAAAAAGATGTTAAGGAAATTAATTTTAATATGAATCATGGTTGCAGCACATAACCTTTTTTAAGGTTAGTGCCAATTCATCTTGACAAAAAACTCTTAAATCACTTAATTTAACATTTTACACAACATTCTTAATGTTTGAACGACTGCAATAGATATTCTTTTTTTTATTATTTTAAAATTGACCTGTTGAAAATCCTTATTCGTCATTGACCCATATGTAATTGTTTTGTTTTTATTACATGTTTCTGCACATTTAACCCATGAGTAAATATTTCATGGGTCCATTTCACACGTGTCAGTGTGATTTCTGCAGAGGTGGCTGAGCTTTTTTCTCTTCCCTGGACTGGTTTAGTGGATTAGGTGTTTCAGACGAACCGCTGTGCACGACAATGTCTCTAGTCAAGCAGCACAGAGAACAGTCGCATTCCGCTGGTGGTTAAATCATTAAGGAAGGTTATCCCAAGAAAACAGCAATGAAGTTTCATTTACAAACAACTACTACACATTTATGATGCTTTCAACTGCGATATTATGGATTACCCCCTTGCTTTGCCATGAGATTTCGCCTCCTTTTTTCGTGTACATAAAATAAGCATGAGCTCAGAATTAATACTGTCACATATAAATGTGATAAGTAACTGTAACATAATAAGTAACTGTTAATCTGTAAAATAAGCCATTTTTAAAGCTGCTCATTTTCATTGATTGCTTAAAAAAAGATTAAAGCTTCTTTGTTTTACCACATTGTTTTGTTTTATATATATATATATATATATATATTGTCACAAAAATTACATTTGAAACTTATAACACAATGTGGACATGGCCACAATCATAGTTAATCAGTGCGTTTACGTGGGAAGTTTAATTCCTCTTTAATTCAGAATTAAAATTAAATCCGATTTAAAATGAGTAAAAATTACCATGTAAACACCTAATTCTGAATGAAAATGGCCATTCCGAATTAAACTTAATTCCAAAGTAAGTGGCTGGTTTATTCCGATTTTAAATCCGAATAGAATAATTCCGCGATCATGTCTACACTCATTCTTTAAATTAATTCTGGTCTTTCTGCGCTGCTCGTTCTCTCGCCCGTCTGTCTCCATGACGCTTAAGTTGTAGCGGCTAAGTTAGTTTTTCTTCCGGTAGTTTAACTTCCGGTCCCCCCCCTATCCAATCAGAACCTTCCCAACCCCCAGACCTGGAGAGGAATTGGAGAAAGACCATCAAACGTGTTTCCATGTAAACCTCAATTCGGAATTACCATTTCCATCTAAACTCCAAGGAAAATAGTTTAATTCTGAATTATATAATTCGGAATAATTAATTCAGAATTAAAAAACATCATGTAACCGTGGCCATGGTTACTGACCTTGGTAGTACAGAGAAATACTGACACACTTAGCTCACCTAACCTATTTTTATACCACAGGACATTTTGTAATGTAGTGGTGATCCGGCAGGAGGGTCCCCCTTATGATCCAGGTCCTGGTTTCTCCTTATGATCCAGGTCCTGGTCCAGGTTTCTCCTTATGATCCAGGTCCTGGTCCAGGTTTCTACCCCCTTATGATCCAGGTCCTGGTCCAGGTTTCTACCCCCTTATGATCCAGGTCCTGGTCCAGGTTTCTACCCCCTTATGATCCAGGTCCTGGTCCAGGTTTCTCCTTATGATCCAGGTCCTGGTCCAGGTTTCTACCCCCTTATGATCCAGGTCCTGGTCCAGGTTTCTCCTTATGATCCAGGTCCTGGTCCAGGTTTCTCCTTATGATCCAGGTCCTGGTCCAGGTCTCTTCCCCCGTTTAATTGAATTAAATTGAATTGAATGTGTTAGCCTACTTGAGGCTAATATCTATTTATATATTTGATTCTTCCAGAATATTCAATTATGTTTCTTCCTATTTAAGTTTTTATTGTTGAAGTACTCTTTCAAATTAAAAACCTACTCTTTGACTTTGCAATGAAATTCTTTTGTTATGATTTCGGTGTCACATATTAGTATCATTTATCTCAGTTCTTTTCAGAACAAATGTAATACCTATAGTGATATGCTGTCTACATATCTTATTTCTAATATTTCTAATATTATCTATTCATGTCAGTAAGAATTGCAGCGTTTTGTTTCCTCCATGTTATAATCTCTGATCAGAGAAGTGGAGGTTTTGTAGATGTTTTTTCTTAGAAGAATCCCTTTTGGAAATCACAAATTTGTGCTTCACGCTGGATGCAAAGTTGTCGCTGTGTCCCACAACAGGATTTTTTATTATTTTTGGTCATGCAGGCTTTATCAGATTATAATAGATGTATTTGCAGATTAAAGTGTGTGTGTGTGTGTGTGTGTGTGTGTGTGTGTGTGTGTGTGTGTGTGTGTGTGTGCGCCGCAGCGCAGGGATCCTCAGCAGGTCATGCAATGCTTGGCTGGTCACATTGTCCAGCCCAGTGGCCAGTTATGCACACACACACACACACACACACACACACACACACACACACACACATAAACATAGCCACATAGACATATAAACACACACACACACACACACACACACACACACACTAAATAAATAAATAATATACGGTAGATAACTGGTTACTCCGATTTAGAACAGTAGCGAAAGACTGGCCAGTGGAACGTATCCCTGCCACACGATGAATACCCATGGTGTGTATGTGTGTGTGTGTGTGTGTGTGTGCGTGTGTGTGTGTGTGGCTATGTGTATGTATGTGTGTGGATATGCGTGTGTGCGTGTGTGTGTGTATATGTATGTGTGGCTAAGTGTGTGTGTGTGTTTATATATCTGTGTGTATGTGTGGCTATGTGTGTGTGTGTGCATGTATGAATGTATGTGTATGTATGTGTGTGTGCGCGGGCGTGTGTGTGTGTGTGTGTGTGTGTGTGTGTGTGTGTGTGTGTGTGTGTGTGTGTGTGTGTGTGTGTGTGTGTGTGTGTGTGTGTGTGTGTGTGTGTGTGTGTGTGTGTGTGTGTGTGATACTGTACATCATCAGAGCTGTTACAGACCTTGACTGTTCTCAGAAACCCCCCTCACACACACATACATGCACCTCTCATTGCATGTCTTTCCGGGGCTCTCTCTCCACAAATAGAGCATGATCACCTAGCAACAGGGCCTTTGATGGGGATGTGTGCGATAGTGTCTGCAGTATAGGTTGTCCATAAGTGTGTTTGTACGTGTGTGTGTTGAGTTTTCAAAGCCAGAAGGATGATGAAAGTCGTCATAGCAAGGACATCACTTTGCAAAAGGAGCTAAGTAATGAATGCGAGCCGGTGGCCGCCCCTTGCAATGAAGGGTTTGTGCTTTTGTGTGTCAGTGTTTGTGATTGGCTGCATGACTCTAAACAGAACTCTATATGCATCCGTACGGCGTACGCTCAGCGTCACACCGCCAGTCCAGAGTCAAACTTAAAAGGCCAACAAGGCCGACGGCGATGGAGCCGTTAGGTCCTACTGACTAAACAATCACTCTATAACACCCGGGGGCGGAAGGGTGTCACTTTCACTGTTTGCCAACTGCTAATAAATAAAAGAAGAACAATATAACAAAAGAGGGAGAAGAAAAACAAAGTCAGTGCATTTATGTGGGAAGTTTAATTCCTCTTTAGTTCAGAATTAAAATTAAATCCGATTTAAAATGAGTAAAAATGACCATGTAAACACCTAATTCCTAATGAAAATGGCCATTCTGAATTAAACTTAATTCCGAAGTAAGTGGCTGGTTTATTCCGATTTTAAATCCGAATACAATAATTCCGCGATCATGTATACACTCATTCCTCTTTAAATTAATTCCAGTCTTTCTTTCTGCTCGTTCCCTCGCCCGTCTGTCTCCATGACACTTATATTCCGCGCTGGGCTGGTTTTCCAAACAAAGTTTCAAGATGCAGCAGCAGTAAACGCTGGTCAAGAGCAGAGACCATTTATTTAATAAATAGCTTTGATAACCTGGAAATAATTAAAAGAACAGATGGAAACAGGAAACATCAAAATTGTGAGCTTTTCAAAGTTGTAGCGGCTAAGTTAGTTTTTCTTCCGGTAGTTTAACTTCCGGTCCCCCCCCTATCCAATCAGAACCTTCCCAACCCCCAGACCTGGAGAGGAATTGGAGAAAGACCATCAAACCTGTTTTCCATGTAAACCTCAATTCAGAATTACTATTTCCATGTAAACTCTAAGGAAAATAGTTTAATTCTGAATTATTTAATTCTGAATAATTAACCCTTGTGCTGTCTTTGGGTCAAAATGACCCAATTCTTCTATCCTTCTTTCCTCCTGCTATGCTCTCTCCTTCCTTCTTCCTTTCCTCTTTTCCTCCTTTTTTACCCTCCTTTACTCCTTTTTCTTCCTACCTCCCTTCCGTCATTCCTTCCTTTATTACCTTCTTTGCTTTTCCTTCCTTCTTTCCTTATTTTATCCATTCCTTCCTCCCTCCCTTCTTTCCCTTTCTCCCTTCCTTCCTTTCTTTCTCCCTTTCCATCTTTTCTCCCTTCCTTACTCCCTTTCCTACTTCCTTCCTTCTTTTCTCCTTTCTTCCTTACTTCCTTCTTTCCTTCCTTCCTTCCTTCCTTCCTTCCTTCCTTCCTTCCTTCCTTCCTTCCTTCCTTCCTTCCTTCCTTCCTTTCTTCCTTCCTTCCTTCCTTCCTTCCTTCCTTCCTTCCTTCCTTCCTTCCTTCCTTCCTTCCTTCCTTCCTTCCTTCCTTCCTTCCTTCCTTCCTTCCTTCTTTTCTCCCTTCACCCTCCCTTGACCCAAAGACAGCACAAGGGTTAATTCCGAATTAAAAAACATCATGCAACCGTGGCCACTTTCACTGTTTGCCAACAGCCAATAAATAAAAGAAGAACAATATAACAAAGAGGGAGAAGAAAAACAAGGTGAAAAGATGAGACAAACATGTTTGAGGAGCTGAAATGGTGGCTCTGTCTCACATGTATTGCAGTAGCTGCTGACGAATGAGAAGAGACGACTTCTACTTGAAGGAGACATTGAAATGTGTGAGCGTCGTCTCCTGCTCACAGCGTGACCGGTCAGCTCGGAGCCAACGCCACCCGCCTCTCAGAGAGGTCTTTAGAAGCAGCTCCCAGTTCCTAACCTATGGCAGGGATTTGTTTTGGCTCTAGAGACGCTTTTTGGGAAATTCTTTGCTGCGGGACGGTTGCTGGTAATGGAAACACACGTCAGTGATTTAGGCGTGCTGCTACTACCCCCCTCTAATGGAAACTAGCCTGGCTGTACCTGGACTGACACCAGATGAAAGGCCTCTCTTCTCTCTGGAGACAAAGGAAACTTTTCTCACCAGAAATGTCCGTCGGGGGAACTACTTCAGGTTCAGCCATGAAAACCAGTTTCTGGGTTTTATTTCCGTTGTCAATCTATTTAAGGGTGAAAATGCAGGGCTGAAAGGGTGAGCTGGATGTTATTGTAAATAAACCTTAATTGGAAAATGGAATTCAGCACAAAAATGTTTGCTTTATGCTTTACAGGACTGTCTCAGAAAATTAGAATATTGTGATAAAGTTCTTTATTTTCTGTAATGCAATTAAAAAAACAAAAATACATACATTCTGGATTCATTACAAATCAACTGAAATATTGCAAGCCTTTTATTATTTTAATATTGCTGATTATGGCTTGGATTATGATTATGGTCACGATAACGATACGATATTATAGCAGTATTTTTTTAACAACCTTGAATGAGGAACATATGACTGGAAATAATGGTCTTTTATTTGAAAGACACAAAATACAAAACAATACTGTACGTTTGCCCTATTGTTACAGTTTGTAATGCTTTATAACTGTTTAAGTTTTAAAGAGAAAACCAGGCCAACCATTTTCCACAAACTGAACTAAAAGTAAATGTCAGGTTTGCATTATGATCTTCAGTTTATACAAGTACAAATATTTAGCCACAAACTGAATAGTTTCTCTCATGTATGATTTGACTTTTTTCTTTTCCAGAAATTTAACAACTAAAATTAAATAAATAAATAAAAGTAAATAAATACATACAATTTTACATCATAAAACAGATTGATTCATGCTCACCTTATAAGTGTAAGAGGAGATTTATTTTTGTTAAGAAGGTTATTTTGGTAATTCAGGGTTCATTATTTTATAAATATATTCTTTGTATTCTGATGTAAATCAGGGACTATAATGACACTAGTCAGTTTATCTGTAGTGATTAGTCTGTTTTAGATTGGGCGGAGTGATACGCCACAGTACGGCACTAGGTGCTGTGTTGATGTCCTAAAATCCTACACTGTTGAGGGACATTAAAGTACACTGGAACTCAGCAGAAGTTTCCCCGTGTTTATCCTACTCACCACCCCAAAAAGGTTTAATTTAATAAGGTAAGGCTTAACTCTACACCAGCCTTACATAAGTAAAGGTTCAGAGCTCAAAACCCTGCAAGAGTCCCATGATCGGGACCAAAACGGTACTAGTTTCTTCTGAGCGGAGTCAGATTTTGGTCCACGGGTCGAAGCGTGGTCGGATGCGCGTTACTAGTCAACACAATAGATTAATATTAATAACCCAATATTGTGCTACAGTTTGTCACCTCCACGACACGTATCGTGATGTTTTTGTATCGCGAGATTTCGTGGCACGATACATTGTTCCACCCCTAGTCCCTATTAAGTCGTGTCCGTTGCTGTTTGAGAGGACATGGAATTTGAGCGGAGACTCCAGAACAGAGTTGGAGGATTGAGAGTTTCCACAGGGCTGGGGAGGAAGAGCGGGAGTCGGCTGAGTGATGAGGTGCTCGCTGACTAAGTGTTTCTTATCAGAATCTAAGTCCAGATGGTCTCCTAACATACGTCCTTCTCTTTCTCCTTTCCAGTCTCCATTTCTGTTTCTTTTTCTTGTCATTCTGCTCATTTCTCTTATGTCCTTATTTCCTCTGCTTCTTGAGCTGTTTGGATCCAATTGTTTTGCTATAATATCCAAGATTCCCTTTTTTTAGAGAATTCCCTGTTATCTGCAATTGTGAGGGCTGGATTATGTCACGCATCACTGCTGTAGCCGTCACAATTCACCGCAAGACAAAAACACCGTTTAAGATAAACAAGAGAGGAAGAAAAATTACCCAAAAGTTTGTTGCTGGTGGCGCTCATATTGGGAACAAGCAAGAAAAGATTCCTTTTTAAATTCATTCAAGTTATTGCTGTTATTACAAATATTGTAGTATCCGTAAAAACTAATCAAGTTTTCTTCTGAAATACAAATCTTCAAACACAGACCCATATCAGGCCTTTTCTCAATATTAACAAGCTCCTCTGGAAAATGTACACAGTCAAAATGAACAATGATCACGTGTAGGTTGTGATGTTGGTGTGTTTGTGCTACAGCCATCCCACCACAATCTGGGGACGCTCATGTGAACTGAACACATTTTCTTTTCTAATAAAGAACATGGCATTGTGAGTAGGGTCGTCCCGATCAGGATTTTTTAGCTCCCGATCTGATCCCGATCACTTGAATTTGAGTATCTGCCGATCCCGATTTTTCCCCGATCCGATCACTTTTTTTGGCTCCCGATACAACTCTGATACTTTTTCCTGTTCAGATCCTTTTTTGCAATGAATTAAGTAAAAAAAAAAAAAATGTAAGTAAGTAAAAAAAATTAAAATAAAAATAATAGTTTCTTTTATTGTCCATTCTCTCCAACATGGACATATATTTTTTTCAAAACAAAATTGGGTCAGCATAAGTCTAAGAGTCTTAATATTACCTGTGGTGTCCCACAAGGGTCAGTCTTAGGCCCAAAACTTTTTATTTTGTATATCAATGATATTTGTAAAGTTTCAAAGGTACTTAAGTTTGTTGTATTTGCGGATGACACAAATATTTTTTGTTCTGGAGAAGACTTGCCGCAGCTCGTGGAAGTGGTCACGAATGAATTGGTTAAATTAAAATGTTGGTTTGATACAAATAAGTTATCATTGAATTTATGTTATTTGGAAATCGTAAAATGAATGAAGATGTTCAAATAGAAATGAATAATGTTGTATTAGAAAGAGTTTATGAAAACAAATTTTTGGGTGTCTTAATAGACCACAAGTTATGCTGGAAGGCCCACATTAGGTATCTGTGTTCTAAGATGGCAAGGAGTATTGGAGTGCTGAATAAATGTAGACACATCTTGAACCAAACAACACTATACAATCTGTACTGTGCACTCATATTACCATATCTGATCTATTGTGTTGAAATCTGGGGTAATACTTACAAGAGCACCTTACAAAGGATATGCACATTGCAAAAAAGAGCAGTAAGGATAATAAATCATGCTGGGTATCTCGATCACACCAATCCTCTATTCCTTAAATTACAGACTTTGAAATTTATGGACTTAGTGAAAATTAGAACAGCAATAATAATGTTCAAAGCAAGAAATAATTCACTGCCTGAAAACATTCAAAAAATGTTTCAAGCTAATGAAGGACAATATAGTCTGAGAGGAAAATTACATTTTAAACAACCATGTGTACGCACTACTCTTAAAACCATGTGCATATCAGTTTGTGGGGTAACTTTGTGGAATGGTCTTGATGATAAAATCAAACATAGTACTAACTCTATACAGTTTAAAAACACATAAAAGAAAGCAATTCTTGACAAGTATGATAATGGGGACCTCTAAGGAAAGTAATTCACATTACATATGTATTTCTTTGATTATTATTTTGTTTTATTGTGAATGGAGTATATATGATACAAATATAACTGCCAGCATTCAAGGCTGTTCGTGGATCATTGTAGAGGTGACTGGGAGATGGACTCTGGAATTTAGGATATTGAGGAGACCGGTTCAATTATGATTATAATTACTGATATTGCTTATTGGTTGTTTGTGTTGTATTTATTTATTTTTTGTTATTGTGTTTTTGTTTTTTTTTTCCTTACTTTCTTTTCTTTTTTTCTTTTTCTTTTCTTTTAATTTTATTTAATTTTTATAGTTTATATATGATATTGTGAGGAAGGGACAGGACTAAATAAGCGTTCTGCTTCCTCCTGTTCCCTCTCGAACACATTGTTTTGCTTTGTGTTTTACTTTTGAATGAGACTGTTAAATTGTTTTGCTTTTATTTTTTTTTTATTCTGATGCTTTTAATTTGATTGGGTTTTGTTGTGTTCGAGACAAAGCCAATAAATAAAAAAAAAATAAAAATAAATAAATAAATTAAAATTAAATTAATTCCGGTCTTTCTTTCTGCTCGTTCCCTCCCCCGTCTGTCTCCATGACGCTTATATTCCACGCTGGGCTTGATTTCCAAACAAAGTTTCAAGATGGCAGCACGCAGTAAACGCTGGTCAAGAGCAGAGAACATTTATTTAATAAATAGCTTGGAGGACCTGGAAATAATTAAAAGAACAGATGGCAGGAAACATAAAAATTGTGGGCTTTTCAAAGTTGTAGCGGCTAAGTTAGTTTTTCTTCCGGTAGTTTAACTTCCGGCCCCCCCCCTATCCAATCAGAACCTTCCCAACCCCCAGACCTGGAGAGGAATTGGAGAAAGACCATCAAACCTGTTTTCATGTAAACCTCAATTCAGAATTACTATTTCCATGTAAACTCGAAGGAAAAAAGTTTAATTCTGAATTATTTAATCCGGAATGATTAATTCCGAATTAAAACACATCATGTAACCGTGGCCAATGTATGGTGTCAGCTACGTCCTGCAGTGAACCAATCCAGTGCATATATCTACAGTAGGGCTGTAATGAATAATTGACATAGTCGACAAAAATTGATGACAAAATTATAGTTGCCAACAAATGTAATAAATGATTTTCAACTGTAGTTGGTTACTTCATCACGAGTGTTTCAGGCTGTGGATTAGAACGTAGAACACTTCTTAACGGAGTTATGGTGTTCATGTTTCCTTTCATGACATCAGCCAATAAAACAGTTTTTAAAAAAAAGGTATTTTGTGGAGTAGGCTATGCAACATATTTTCTGGTGCACTCTGTCCACTGGCCTGTCCAAGCGTCTCACCTGTATGTTTGTGAGCACATTGGGACAAAACTCCACCATCAATCCATAGAAAGAGCAGAGGAAATTGTTGACATACGTGTTTTTTCTGAGATTAAGGCCCTCCATAACTGTAACCAGTCAAAGCTGCTAGTCGTCGTTCAGCGTACATTTACGGCACTATCAAGTGTATCAAATAGTACATCATATGAAAGCTTAAAGTGTATTTACGTAAAAATGGAAAGTGGAAAGCTTTACCGATCTGGAAACTGATCTGGTACATGACTCAGAAACGATGGTGCGATCTGAAGTGCGAGGTATGTGAGCCCTTACAGCCCGAAATGCACCAGTTTGTTTTATGTGCTCTACTCTACTGTACTGTACTCTACTGTAATGTGGGATCAGGCAACGATAACCTCAGACATTAATCTGTTAAAGAAAGCAAAAGAGCCCCAACTTTGTTCAAAGGGCTCAAAGATCCCATAAACACCCCCGTCCTCTCTCTCACATAAACACAATGCGTGTTATGAACAGCATGAAAAGCCCCCTCCTACCACTTCCTCTTGGTCATTACTGTCTACGTGGTTTTACTTCTCCTTCATTCTTTTATGTAGTTGTCTTGAGAAAGCTAAAGATGCGACCCCTCAGGTCATGGGGTCAATTTACAGGAGGTGTTTCTAATAATGGACGCTGACGTTCTGTAACATTTCCATTAAAGTGGGACCATTTTACTCCATTTTCCCGCAAACGAGTGTCCTTACATGGGTCAATGACGAATAAAGATTTTCAACAGGTCAATTTTAAAATAATAAAAAAAAAGAATATCTATTGCAGTAGTTCAAACATTAAGAATGTTGTGTACACATAAATTCATATAAACATTTTAAATTAAGTGATTTCAGAGTTTTTTGTCAAGATGAATTGGCACTAGCCTTAAAAAAGGTCATGTGGTGCAACCATGATTCATATTAAAATAAATTAATTTCCTTAACATCTTGACATCTTTTTTTTTTTTTTTACAAGTTTTCAGTATTATACAAAAATGTTTTTTTTAATGGTCGCGCCACATGATAGTTCATAGAATGGACATCATCAGTCAAACTTTGTTTGTATATTATGATGGAAATATAAATACAAATGTGTTGCAATCTTACATACTACAAGCCACTTCAGAAATCATGCCAGATAAAATCATTTAGAGTGATTTAAAAAAAAAGTTTTCAAAACAAGAGTCCTGGTCCGATGGTCGCACCATATGACATTTTGACGCTTAAAACAACAACAAAATCCCAAATAACTAGTATTTTTTTGTAAAATTCAAGTGAGTCCATATGTGGGACAGGTAGGTCATATATATGGTATTTTTTTTATCCATTTAAACCTTTTTTGAATTGAAAAAAAATCTGTTTAAGAAAATATAGGCGTCACGTCATTGACCCACATACGGGACGCCGGCATTCTGGAACAAAGTGAGACTCAACGTTGTGTGTGTGAAACGAGACGGAATGCGTCCATCACGTTTATTGTGCTCATATTAATTTACAAAACAAAAGCTGTGGTTGTAATCTACGGTGGCCGAGACCCGCCATTGCTGAAAATAAAAGTAACGCTGCAAACAGAAACAAACGCCGCTGCAAATTAAAGAAACGCTTTGCAAATAAAATAAACGCTGCAAATAAAAATAAACGCCACTGCAATTAAAATAAACGCTGCAAATATAAAGAAACCCCGATGCAAATAAAATAATAAACGCTGCTGCAAATAAAAAAAAAACACACAAATAAAAAAGCCACAACGGAAGTGAATTACCGGGGACTATTTTTGCTGATGCACCGGTGTTTTTTACGTGAGAGGAGAAGAAGAAGACGAAGAGGACGTAAGTGAAAAGGAAGAAATAAGAAGAGCGAGGAATAAGAAGAACAACGAACGAGAAAATAAGTGAAAAGATTAGTGTTCAACGTTGCTACGTGTTGTTTTTTTCGTCCTCTTCTTCTACTCTCACATAAAAACACCGGTGCATCAGTAAAAATAGTCCCCAGTAATTCACTTCCGTTGTGGCTTTTTCATTTGCATAATTTTTTTATTTTATTTGCAGCGGGGTTTCTTCTTATTTTCAGCGTTTCTTTTATTTGCAGCGTTTATTTTATTTGCTAAGCGTTTATTTTATTTGCAGCAGCATTTGTTTCTGTTTGCAGCATTACTTTTATTTTCAGCAATGGCGGGTCTCGGCCACCGTAGTAATCATTTGTCAATACTCCACGATGATTGGGTTTCAAGATGCATCACATCAAAGTTTATCCCAACTGTTCCAACTGGGTACAAGTTAAATTATGGCACATCCACTCATCAACATCCTTCAAAAGTATGACACAGCATGAGCACTTGCAGTCAAACACGGAACACAAACGTACCTCTGTTGGACTGCTGAGCAAATGTTGGCTCAACCACTTGTTCTGCGGTCGGAGCAGCAGGGGACCTTCCTGCAGGCTGGACATCCTCCATATTTGGAAATGTCTGCAATGATGTCAACATCCAACATTACAACAAAATCAATCTTTGATCTGGCTCAAAAATGCAAAATGTTCAAAGTGGAAACAGATGTCCTAAAAAAAATCATCAAATTCCTCGTCAGCATTTCTTGTGTTTCCACAGTAACGCAAACATGCTCCCTAGGGACACTTGGCACACGGACTGGTCTTCACCTAGGGGGTTTGTTGTGGTATTAACACAGGATATCTCAAACAATGACCCATAGTGCATCAAAAGCACATTATAGATCTCCTATTTAGTTTTATTTGAACAAAAGGGAAATAGTAGTTATTAGTCTTATAAAACGTTTTTATTTCTCCTCAGATTATTTAAATGGATTTTTTTTTAATTGACCACGGCTTTAATTGGGTGACAGTCTTCACCTGCATCTATGTCCCTAAAGGGGAAGAGACACAGATGTGGCTTTCCAGTTACATCAGTTTTTGTCATCTTGCATTTACACTCGTACAAGGTTATAGATTTCTCTGTTTTTAAGTTGACCCAGCCAGACAGGTCGAACACTTAGAAAAAACCTCCTATGTTTTCATTCTTGAGGTTAAAGTGGATGGTGTAGTGGATTGCACTATATGTTTTGTCATACTCTTTTATTTCAAGCAGAGTGGTCAATACATCAGAATCACCTGTTCCTGTAAAGCACCCCTCCACCTAATTAACTTTTAAACTAGATTTTAAGAAAATTTTCAATAATGAAAAGCATCAGGAATGTGCATATACTCTGTAATACTCTGTAATATTCTGCAGAAACAGTAAATAATCACTACACACAAACGGTGTGGCTTCCTGTCCTGAGTTAAGCCTGATTTAAGTTTCTGCGTTAAACCAACGCAGAGCCTACGTCGTTGCCGTGACGCCGTCGTGAACCCTTCGGACTTCTCCGTCACTCCATTTCTCCGCGGTGCAGTACCCCCCAGAGCGCTAGTTGATACTTTGTTTAGCTACCGGCTTTTCCGGTCACAGTGACTGCGTTTACATGCATCAATAACCCTTTTAAAACCCGAATATTAGCAATAACCCGGTTTTGCACGGCCAGGTAAACACCAATAACACCTTTGAATAACCTGAATTTGCTCATATTGGTTCATATGGGTTACTCCTTTTCTAACCCGAATATTCAGTCATGTAAACGCCAAACGGAATATCCCCATCAAACGGAACATGAATTTGTTTTCTGCGCATGCTCTTTTCACAAGGAATCTTGGGGTGTGTCCGAAATGCCATACTAAAACGTATATACTAAAAAGTATACTTAAATTTGGCACACTTTTGAGTAAATATCAGTAGTGTGCATTAATTCGGACGTACTACTCAGAGCGCACACTGTATTGAATGTATGATTTACTGTATTGAGATAATTGAGCATTTTTAATAGAACAAACAACATATGTGTTATACATGTTGGAGGATGTTAAGCTCTAGTTGTGCCATTGTGCAAAAATACACAAACTGAGGGATTAAAAAGACTTGACGAAAAGTACAGCTGTCTAAAAAAGTGATATGAAGTGCACTCTACGTCTATTTCTATGCACTTCCTTATTAGACAGCTTAACACATTCTGAAAGTAGCCTGAGATCAATCCTTATGATTGCCAACTTGTTTTATGGCAAGCCGCTTGGCTTTGGGGCAGCTAGCCACCGGGCAGGGAGCCAGGTCTTAGGTGAGAAATGGGGGATTTATAACTGTAAGTGCAGAAACAAACATTTAAGTCTACGGCTAAGCCAACAACAACCATTCAAGAGCCCTAGTGCAATGAAAACACACCAGCTGGACCTATTCACACTGTTTGCTTTTAAATTCTTTAATGAACTGAGGCCAACAATCACTTCAGGGCATATTTAGAATAATATATCTCGGTTAAAAATACGGAGAAGCAGCAACTGACTGTCATTAATGTCTCCCAAGAAGGCCGCTATGTGTTATTCATTGCTTTTTAACAGAATCAATAAGAATGAAAAAACTGTTGAACATAAAACTGTGAATGTGACTGACCATTAGTGAGTAAGTAAATGTTATTTATATAGCGCCTTTCACAGACAACGGAAGGTCACAAGGTGCTTTACACAAAAAATAAAATAACACAAATAAAACATTACAATAAAAGTAGAAATACGAAAAAAAAACAAAAAACAAGATAACACCGATAAAAGCTCCTAGAATAAAAGTACATAAAATCAACATGATGGTCATAAAACAACCGTCTCACTACTGATACGTAGAACGTAGAGAATGTAGAGGCGGCAGGAGATCGTTCCAGAGCCTCGGTGCCACGGCCTGGAAGGAGCCGTCTCCTCGCGTCTTAGGCCACGTTTCCACGTATCAAAAACGGTGGTGTTTTCATTTGTTCTGGCCGTTCGTTTACACGAAAACGAAGTTCAAAGTCTCCAAAAACTATCATTTCTTAAAAACTCCGGCCAAAGTGGAGATTTTCAAAACCTCTGTCTTCACGTTTGCTTGTAAACAGAGGGAAACGGACATTTAGACTTCAGAACGTCACATTATGAGACAGAAACGTCACCAGCGTCATGTGTGCGACCTGTGTTTACAATTTGTTTGGACACCGTCAATATTTTCTTGTATTTTACCTGTTTTATATTCTAAAGTCACACTTAAAACTGTAAAAACCTGGCTATGTGTAAACGTGGCCTTAAAGGCTTAATTATGGTTCCGCGTTAAATCAACGCAGAGCCTACGCCGTAGGGTACACGGCTACGCGGGAGGATCTTCGTAGCTACACCGTAGCCTGACGTACCTCCCAAAAGATGTAACGACCCAACGCAGACCGAGAGGGCTGTGATTGGTTTGCTTGGTAGCAACGCATTCCCGGTTCCAGTTCGTGAAGCAGTCGTGAACTTTCAGCGCTCTTTTCTTCGTGTGTGTGTGTTGTTTTTTTTATTTTTTTGGGGGTTGTTTTGTTTTTTTGCACAATAGTTGTCCTTATCTCTTTGATTCACTGTGACCGGAAAAGTCGGAAGCTAAACAAAGTATCAACCAGCTCTGGGGGGGAATTGCACCGCGTAGAAATGGAGTGATGGAGAAGTCCGAACGTTCACGACGGTGTCACGGCAACGGTGTAGGCTCTGGGAGCATTTCCCCCTAAAGATCGGTTAGTTTGGTACATGTGAACACAGCAATCGCGCTGGGATGTGGGACAAAACAAGCGAGCCGAGATCCTAGGAGAGGTTAGGGTTAGGTTCTCGGCTGCTTCCATTCCAGACCTGGAGCGGTTCATTTTTTAAAATTTGTAGTGAGAACATGATCCACACAGCAACCGATACAACTCCATTCATGTGTATGTGCTACTGCGGCGCAAGGAGAAGAGTCGGTGCAGCCTCCACCACCTTCTATCCTATTGGACGAGCCGAGATGTCGTCCCAGCACGGCACGGTGAAATTAAACATTTTTCAATTTGGGCAGGGTTTGCGCAGCGCAAACCCTGCGGCAGGGGGCCTCTCGCCCACCGCTGAACTCCACTCGCACATAAATGAATGGGTAAAGCCTGATTTATGCCTGATTTATGTCAAAAATCAGCCTAAAGCCGGCGGCTGCGGTCTGCGCTTAGCGCCCTTTCTGTGAAAGGGGCGTGTTGTTTTTCCCGGGATACGGAAGAGGAAACTCCTTCTGCGTTCATTTCTGACCAATCAGAGAGCAGCTGGTTTGCGCATGGCATTTGTTAACAGCTTTGAACCGCTACAGACGGTTGCCTTGTGAACACAAACTCCACGAACGAGAAACTAAACAACTGTATCGATTTAGCCCCTGAATCGGAACTAAACAAACGGGCCACAGGTGTGAAAGCAGCCTTAAATCAGGCTTTAAAGCGGGTACGAGGGACGGTGATCAGGCTCTGGTCATATAACCTCAGTGGAGGGTGTAGCAGGTCCTGGATGTACGGGGGGGCTGAACATGCAGAGCTCTAAAGGTCAGGACCAAGATTTGAAAATTAAAACGAAATACTTTTAAAACTATTTTGATAGTACTTCTATGACTTCAGGTGTCTTTATTTTATTTTATGGAATTTGGTTTCCCCAGGGGATTGAAGGCATCGTAGCAGGGCAGTTTTGTGTGATGTTTTTCCATCACTTTTTTTTTTTAACAGCATTCTGTCCAGAAAGAGTTTAGATCTGTTTCCAAGGTTTCCAGGAGCAAAGAGTGGAATACCCTGCTGTGGATTGTTGCAAAGCTCCTTCAAAAATGCATTTCCACTTAACAAAGACTGATCACCAAAATCCAAAAGAGGTTTTTATCAGCTATTCAGCTAGTCAACCAGTCAGCATTTGGAACCAAAATGTATGTGAATGCTGTCTGAAGCCTCACAGGAGGCTCTCAACACATTTGAATTTAAAAATGGATTGCATTGTAATTAATCAACATTTCTGGGTGTATACATTTTACCTGCAGGCATTTATGGGTCCCATCTAACACACCGGGTATAAATCCTGTTTGTAGCTACATTCAAGTTTAAAAACGATGCTTGGTGTGCAGTGTTGGGACTAACGCGTTATTTAGTAACGCGTTACAGTAACGCCGTTAGTTATGCGGTAACTAATACTAGTAACTAACGCGATACTTTTTAAATTCAGTAACGCAATTGCCGCTACCAAACGGTGCGTTACTCCGTTATTTCTGGCTACAGTGAAGCTTTTTTTCCCCACACGCGGAGACCAGAGGAAACTTAGTAGCCGAGTGTGTGTGTTCAAACACATGACGGTCATGGCGAGCCAAGAGAAGGCGAGTTTCAAACTGTTGTCTATAACAAGCTTTTTGAATGCATACTAGCAATATTAAGACTAATTTTAATTTTAAGGGAACACACTGTGATACTCATTGTGAACTATACAAAAACTAAGAGTTCAGTGTAGAAAGGTTCACCATCAGAAAAGATGTCCCCTCACCATCCTTTGAAGGACGGTAAAGATACTTGGATGGATTTCCGCATGAATAGCGGAGAGAGGTTAGTGCTCTGATTTGCGTTCATTGTAGAGATGGATTAGTGACCTAAATGACAACATGACCCTGGCAGCTACATGCTAGTAAGGACCCGAGCACCGTTGTTTTCCAGCACCAAAGGTGCATAGACCCCTTCTGTTTGTTATTAGGACTCGAACATTGAAAATGCGTACGGTATTCCTGAAATTCCCAAGAATCTCATTTTAAAACACAATAGACACTGAATGGGATTTGGCTGAGAGACTGCACAAACCCAGCTCTACGTGGAGACCTGTTGTTGGGCCACACTTTGTTGTAGAGAAACCATTCCAACTTCAAACAAGTCAGGACACTTTGGACTACAACATATTGAATGTTGGCATTCATACCATAAGACTTTTGTGGCACTGTCACTTTTCCTTACCTGTCAAATCAGCCAAGACCCACAGATTTCAGAGAAATACAGAGATCTAATCTTTAAAATTCTGAAACAAACCCTTTATCTTCCACACCTTCCACTCGAACCTCATCAATTCTACATCAAAAGCATTGTCGTTGGCTCGTTCGTTCGTTTCTTTGTCAGCTCAGAAAACCAATTGTTTGTTACTAAAAGAATCTTGAAGCTGCCTTGTTTTTATCTGTGTGCCTACTGCTGCTCTGTTAATCTCAATGGAGCGTTATTTTAGTGCTGTTAGATCACTACAATATGAAGGGTTGGATTCTGGCAATTACAAATAATAGTTGACCTCTCACACGGCAAGTGAGGGGAGTCAGATAAAAGGATAAGCTGGAACCTCACTGACTTTTGATACCAATGAAAATTCAATTCATTTCTATTCAAAATACTCTATTAATCCCTGAAGGGTAATTGATTGTTGCAGTAGTCATGATTTAAAAGCACTCCCAGGACTAAACATCTCTTTCTTTCGTTCTTTCTTTCTTTCCCAATGCCTGTCATTCCTGTTCCTCCTATTCATGGTGTTAAATGGAAGCTGAATGAGCCGGTCCGTGCAGCTGCAAGCTTCAATGAACACAGATCACAGAAACCAAGGAGAGATGAGGAGAGACGATGGCCTGCTGAAAAAAACAATACAAAAAAATAGAGAATTGGAAGGGGCTTTTTTTATCATATCAGGTCAAATGTAATTTGCGATGAGGGCAGGTGAACAGAGGGATGTTCCTGACGCCCCCAACTCATACTGTCATCTGTATTCTGTCCTCTTCCTCTGCTTTCTTTCAATAGAACGAGGATCTGATCATTAAGATGTTAATACATTGGCCACGGTTACATGATGTTTTTTAATTCGGAATGAATTATTCCGAATTAAATAATTCTGAATTAAACTATTTTCCTTCGAGTTTACATGGAAATAGTAATTCTGAGTTGAGGTTTACATGGACTACGTTTACATGCAGTCAAAATTCAGGTTATTGCTAATATTCCGGTTACTGAAACATTCAGAATATTCCGTTTACATGGTAATGAATCATTTGGGATATCTGGATCAAACCAGCGACGCACGGAGAACGTGATGACGCAATTCCCGTCATTTCCGCTTCTTCTTCCTGTATCCAAATCCAAAACAAATGCTGCTTCGCGCAACTTTTCTCTCTCCTTCTTTTAAATCTGGCTATCCCGGTACTTTCTACCGTCTACAAATGCAGGATTCCTTGTGAACAGAGCATGTGCAGAAAACAAATTCATGTTCCGTTTGATGGGGATATTCTGTTTGGCGTTTACATGACCCAATATTCGGGTTTTAAAAGGAGTAACCCAGGGGTCATATTGGGGTTTTTAAAAACCCCAATATGAGCAAATTCGGGTTATTCAAAGGGGTTATTGGTGTTTACATGGCCGTGTAAATTCAGGTTATTGCCAATATTCAGGTTTTAAAAAGGTTATTGATGCATGGAAACGCAGTCTGTGTATACATGATCGCGGGATTATTCTATTCGGATTTAAAATCGGAATAAACCAGCCACTTACACTTACTTATTAAGTTTAATTCGGAATGGACATTTTTATTCGGAATTAGGTGTTTACATCGTAATTTTTACTAATTTTTTTAATAATTTTAATTCTGAATTAAAGAGGAATTAAACTTCCCATGTAAACGTTCATAAAAAGCAGAGCTTATATACAAAGAAACATTAGTTGGATTTTCAGAAAGAATCAGCTCACTAAGCGAGTGATATGTGTCACGAGAACAGGGAAAGAAAAAAGAGCTGGAAAAGGAACGATAGGAGCCTCACGAGTCTTAAACATAACACTTCTTATTTGGAATAATATCCAACGATAAGAGTGGGCCAGCAAGCAAGACAGATATCTCTTCAGAAATAAGGTTTAAATGGTAACCCCTCAAGAGAACTGTTTCTCAGTGTATATGTGGCATATCTCCAGGATAAAAGGTGAAGAGAAAGGAAGATAGAGAAGACTACAGCTACACCTTTTTTTCTTTTTTTTTATAGTATCGCTAATGCTTTGAAATTGTCTGTCCGGTCGACTGCTTTTTTTCTGTCTTAATCCATAACTTCACACACACTGCACTCAGAGGTTTAGCCAGGGCTGGTACACACTTCCTCACACACATCTGGGAGTAGATTTCCATGTGAAGTGACAGCAGGGTCAGCGTTGGCATTTTAACTGCTGACCTATTCGTCTAGATGAGGAGCCGCTCTTTCTCTTCATCCTCCACGCTCACAAATACAGGCCTACAGTAGAGACGACCTTCTTTAAACAGAACAATGGCTCAAGACGGGGCTCCCAGGTTTCACACTCATGGCTGTAGACCGCCCAAAATGGGCTTTTGATTGAAATTCTTTATTCAGTCACATCACTCTACAAACATTGAACACAAACATTATCGAAAAATAGTGACTGAAAAGGCACAGGCAGAAGCAAATTGCTTATATTAATGCCTGTCCTACGTACAAACAAACAATAGCAAAACTAAACCAGAAAAACCAGAAAAGGAGGACCAATAAGGTTTACATATATAATAGTAAAGACATTTATTTATATATATATATATATATATATATATATATATATATATATATATATATATATATATATATATATATATATATATATATATATATATATATATATTAGGAATGGGCGATATTTTACCGTTCACGAACGGTAAAATATAAAATATATGAAAGAAAGAAAGAAAGAAAGAAAGAAAGAAAGAAAGAAAGAAAGAAAGAAAGAAAGAAAGAAAGAAAGAAAGAAGGATAAATTCCCGTTGATACGTGTTTGTGTAACAAACATGGCAGATCTGAGTCATTCCAGTTTTGCAGTACAGGTGTAAATCATTTAATTGGTTTTTATTAATTCAATGTAATTGGTGTAGTTTAGTAGCATTTAGTATCTTTTAGAGCAGTGATTTGGCTCCAAAGACTGAATGTGGTGATAGATTTATAGTTAAAAAGGTGGAGTTGAATTGGTATTTTTTCTATCGTCATTTTTATTGTTATTGGGATAAATGCCAGAAATTATCGTGATAATTTTTCTTCCTTTTTTCCCTTATAAATATCAACAGTCACATTCCATTACAGACCTAAATATGTACTAGTCTGGGCATGTCAATAAATATATGTGCAATGATGCGCGTGTCTGTTGTTCAATACAACTGCGTCAGACCAAGCGCAGACACAAGGTGCTCTGATCCAGACGGGTGGAGTTGGAACAAACTGTCACACAATGTCGAGAGAACGAGACAGATTCAGGAAATTTCCATCAGGGGATGAAAAAAGAAAAAAAAACTAAAGAAAATGGAAGAGTTTAATGCCTCTCTGAAAGGCTCGTTTGATAAATTTGTTACAAAAATCACCGATCCGACCGGGTCTCAAGCAGCCGCGGGGCCCCCGCGTCGAGGCAAGAGATGATGATGAGGCAGGGGAAGGTATCCAGTATTTTGCTAATTGGAGAGTTAAAATTGCGCATAGACACCCGATCCAACCCGAAAAACCCCCAAATTTTGCACACGCACTCGCTACGCTCACGCGCGAGGGCCTCGCAAATCTCCCAGACTGCTCTGTATATATATATATATATATATATATATATATATATATATAAATATCAAAGAACAGCAGCAAACAAAAACAAATAAATATTAACCTTTGTAGCTTTGAAAGATTGCTATAAAAATCTTTTTTTTGTAAACTGAAAATGAGCTGCACATTTGTAAATCTAGGTTAGCGTCATTCCATAATTTAACTCCCACAATAGATATACATCTCCTTTTAGTCTCTTTCCTATCTTTTTGTACAACAAATTTACAAACATCACGCACATTATATTTTGACTCATGTACTGAGAAAAAACATTTTACACAGACAGGGGAGTAACTTTAATCTAACTTTATTTATACATTATTTGCATTATTTTATAATAAACCAAATCATAAAATTTCATAACATGGGATTTTATAAACAATGGATTTGTATGTTGATAATATCCCACCCTATTAATAATACATACGGTTCACTTCTCCAGTCAGCAATACATCCCTTCACTTCCTCCCACACGGCCACAGCGCTGTGTTCTAACAGACAGAGAGTTGTGTAGTGATCGTCTGCACGACCCCAGGGTACGGGACTTCATGTTTGGTGGATTCAATTGATCTTGACACAAGTGGAATTCTGATGGGGGGGGAAAAGCAGGTTTTAAAAGGCTCTCTGTTTTCATCAATGTCCCACCAATGTCTGTATCTCATCTTCATAGGATCATCGTGAATGCTTGCTGCCCCATTTACGCTCTTTTTAACAATGGTTCACTACTGCCTTTGTGTTGAGTTATTTAATTACCACAAAGTTTGGGTTAGAAATAAGTAGCGTGTGTGTGTGTGTGTGTGTGTGTGTGTGTGTGTGTGTGTGTGTGTGTGTGTGTGTGTGTGTGTGTGTGTGTGCGGGTGCGTGTGTGTGCGGGTGCGTGTGTGTGCGCGTGTGCTCAATGCATTCCACCTAATGCACCCGCGTTTCAATTGTTAAACGGTAATTTAGTGTTCAGTGTGCACCGCGGAGAAATGGAGTGACAGAGAAGTCTGAAGGGTTCACGACGGCATCACGGCAACAGCGTTGGCTCTGCGTTGGTTTAACGCAGAACGTTAAATCAGGCCTTAGTGTTCAGTAGGGGTGTAACGATACACTAATCTCACGATACGGTACGATACACGATATTGAGGTCACGATAACGATACGATACGGTTATAGGCGTGTGAAGTGATCACTGCCGCCCTAATTAAAACAAATGTAAACACACATTCATATTTTAGATCCACCTGGATTTAAATAAGGAATTAGGTAAAAGCTTTCCACTGGAACAGAAGTGCAGTTATTAATATATTTCACCTGACATGTTATTTAACCTCAATTGATGCAGTAGGTAGCTTATTTTCCTTAACCCTTGTACTGTCTTTGGGTCAAGGGAGGGTGAAGGGAGAAAAGATGGAAGGAAGGAAAGAAGGAAGGATGGAGGAAAGAAGGAAGGAAGGAAGGAAGGAAGGAAGGAAGGAAGGAAGGAAGGAAGGAAGGAAGGAAGGAAGGAAGGAAGGAAGGAAGGAAGGAAGGAAGGAAGGAAGGAAGGAAGGGAGAAAAGGGAGTAAGGAAGGGAGAAAAGATGGAAGGGAGGAAAGAAGGGAGGAATGGAAGGAGGGAAGAAAGGAGGAAAGAAGGAAGGAAGTAGGAAAGGGAGTAAGGAAGGGAGAAAAGATGGAAGGGAGGGAGAAAGTAAGGAAAGAAGGGATGGAGGAAGGCATGGAGAAAAGGAAAGAAAGAAGGGATGGAGGAAGGAATGTAGAAAAGGAAAGAAAGAAGGGAGGGAAGAAGGAAGGAATTGAGAAAATAAGCAAAGAAGGAAGGAAAAGCAAAGAAGGTAATAAAGTAACAAATGACGGAAGGGAGGTAGGAAGAAAAAGGAGTAAAGGAAAGTAAAAAAGGAGAAAAGAAGAAAGGAAGAAGGAAGGAGAGAGCATGGAAGGAGAAAAGAAGGATAGAAGAATTGGGTCATTTTGACCCAAAGACAACACAAGGGTTAAACAACTATGTTGGAAGGCACATCCTGTACATATGAGAACATGGAAGGATAGGGATGAAATCATCATCTTCCAGGAAGAAATGTGGTCTGAAAAAGCACGACAGGAGACCACGCCATCATAGATTCTACTTTGTGTGTTCTCTGGGGCAATATCCATGACGAGTTTGCTATTTTGCCCACAGTCTATGGCAAAAGTTTAATTTACCAGTTAGCGTCACTGGTAGCTAAATGGGACTTAGTGAAAACCCACTGGGGGTTGTTGTCACCCCGTTGATCACTCTGATGGACAACCAAAGGAAAGAGGCAAACAAACGTGGACTTTCAGCCCTGCAACTAGCCGTCCATGAGAGTGAAGGTGCCGAATGCCAGCTGATATTCGGCAGTCTGGAATCCTGGCTTTTGTAGACGAAATGGTGAATCGTATTGGCCACCAAGCTCATGAAAACCTCTTAGGGATCGTGATGGATGAGGCCCATCTTAGGGTTCTTTCACACCTGTCCCGTTTGGAGCAGTTGCCCCTAAAGATCGGTTGGTTTGGTACATGTGAACACAGCAATCGCGCTCGGATGCGGGACAAAACAAGCGAGCCGAGATCTCCTAGGAGAGGTGGTCTCGGCCCGATTCCATTCCAGACCTGGAGCGGTTCGTTTGCAATGAGAACATAATCCACACAGCAACCGACACAACTCACTCATAACTGTGACTGCGTTTACATGCATTCACTAACCTTTTTAAAACCCGAATATTGGCAATAACCTGAATTTGCACGGCCATGTAAACACCAATAACCCCTTTGAATAACCTGAATTTGCTCATATTCCGATTTTTAAAAACCCAAATATGACCCCTGGGTTACTCCTTTTAAAACCTGAATATTGGGTCATGTAAACGCCAAACGGAATATCCCCATCAAACGGAACATGAATTTGTTTTCTGCGCATGCTCTGTTCACAAGGAATCCTGGTCTTTTGAGTCCAGGAAGTTCTTATAAACACGGAGAAACACAAGACCAGGAGGAGACTAATCACTTCATAAATGTAATGAAGGATATGAACATTTCTGCATTTGTAGACGGTAGAAAGTACCGGGATAGAAGATTTACAAGAAGGTGAGAGAAAAGTTGCGTGAAGCAGCATTTGTTTTGAATTTGGATACAGGAAGAAAAAGCGGAAATGACGGTAATTGTGTCTTGACGTTCTCCGCGCGTCGCTGGTTTGATCCAGATATCCCAAATGATTAATTACCATGTAAACGGAATATTCTGAATGTTACAGTAACCTGAATATTAGCGATAAACCGAATTTTGATTGCATGTAAACGTAGTCTGTGGTTCGATGCTCCATAGTTGTTGTTTTTCCCGGGATACAGAAGAGGAAACTCTTTCCGCGTTCATTTCTGACCATTGAGAGAACAGTTGGTTCATGGCATTTGTTAACAGCTTTGAACCGCTACAGACGGTTGCCTTGTGAACACAAATGCCACAAACGATCGATTTAGCCCCTGAATCGGAACAAAACAAACGGGCCACAAGTCTGAAAGCAGCCTTATATAAAATGGTAAGAGGCATCTGGTAAACTTGCTCTAACAATCAAGTTTGGTATCCAAGAAGTCATCTGAATGTGATTATCAGTCTAATGTCTAAAGCCAGCTGTTACTCACGGCTCCTGCTAGGAAAGACATTGCTTAAGTGTTTAAGTGTCACACCAGTTATTCTTAAATTCTCCTTGCAAACACAGGAACAATGGTTGGAATCCATTATTATCACATTGCTATCTCTCTCATCCAACTCTTCCAGACAGCTCACTCTCCCCATGACTTGTTTTCACCTTTCTGAATGTGCCACCTCGTTTGTTGCCTCTGTTTGGTCGTATTGTTAACCACCTGCGTACAAAGGCAGTTTGATAAAGGACCGCTGGCCTCCGTTTTCAGATCCTACTTCCTTCTGGAAGTGGCTCTGGCCCATCAGGCTCCTCGTCCACACTGACTAGATACGGATCTGTTTTTAAAGAACTGTGTACTGTCTTCAGGTCAAGGAAGGAGGAAGAGAAGAAGGGAGGAAAGAAGGAAGGAAGGAAGGAAGGAAGGAAGGAAGGAAGGAAGAATGAAAAGAAGGAAAAGAAAGAAGGAAGGAAGGGAGAAAAGAAGGAAAGAAAGAAAGAAGGAAGGAAGGGAGAAAAGAAGGAAGTAAGGAAGGAAGGAAGGAAGGAAGGAAGGAAGGAAGGGAGGATGGGAGGATGGGAGAAAATGAAGGGAGAAAAGAAGGAAGAGAGGAAAGAAGGAAGGAAGGAAGGAAGGAAGGAAGGGAGAAAAAAGGAAGGAGAGAGCAGGAGGAAAGAAGGAAGGAAGGAAGGGAGAAAACAAGGAAAGAAGGAAGGAAGGGAGAAAGAGGAAGGGAAGAAGGAAGGACAGAGCAGAGGAAAGAAGGAAGGAAGGAAGGAAGGAAGGAAGAAGGAAGGGAGAAAAAAAGGAAAGAAGGAAGAATGGGAGAAAAGAAGGAATGAAGGAAGGAAGGACGGAAGGAAGGAAGGGAGAAAAAAGGAAGGGAAGAAGGAAGGAGAGAGCAGGAGGGAGGAAGGAAGGAAGGAAGGAAGGATGGAAGGAAGGAAGGAAGGAAGGGAGAAAACAAAGAAAGAAGGAAGGAAGGGAAAAATGAACGAAGGAAGGGAGGATGAAAAGAAGGAAAGAAAGAAGGAAGGAAGGGAGAGAAGAAGGAAGGAAGGAAGGAAGGAAGGAAGGAAGGAAGGAAGGAAGGAAGGAAGGAAGGAAGGAAGGGAGAAAACAAAGAAAGAAGGAAGGAAGGGAGGGAGAAAAGAGGAAGGGAAGACGGAAGGAGGGAGCAGGAGGAAAGAAGGAAGGAAGAAAGGAAGGGAGGGAGGGAGGGAGGGAGGAAGGAAGGAAGGAAGGAAGGAAGGAAGGAAGGAAGGGAGGGAGAAAAGAGGAAGGGAAGACGGAAGGAGGGAGCAGGAGGAAAGAAGGAAGGAAGAAAGGAAGAGGGAAGGGAGAAAAAAAGGAAAGAAGGAAGGAAGGGAAAAATGAACGAAGGAAGGGAGGATGAAAAGAAGGAAAAAAAGAAGGAAGGAAGGGAGAGAAGAAGGAAGGAAGGAAGGAAGGAAGGAAGGAAGGAAGGAAGGAAGGAAGGAAGGAAGGAAGGAAGGGAGAAAACAAAGAAAGAAGGAAGGAAGGGAGGGAGAAAAGAGGAAGGGAAGACGGAAGGAGGGAGCAGGAGGAAAGAAGGAAGGAAGAAAGGAAGGGAGGGAGGGAGGGAGGGAGGGAGGGAGGGAGGGAGGGAGGGAGGAAGGAAGGAAGGAAGGAAGGAAGGAAGGAAGGGAGAGAGAGAGAGAGAGAGAGAGAGAAGGCAGTAGAGAGCAGGAGGAAAGAAGGAACAGGAGAATGAGGTCATTTTGACCCAAAGACAGTACCAGGGAACTGTGTGCTGTGGAAAGAAAGTATCTTATACCTCTGTATAAACACACATTACCCACTAGGTGACTGCAATAATATCATAGCTTTCTAAAAGAAAGACGTGGCAATATGGTGCGAATTAGTGAATGATTTAATTATCTATTGCATGCAAAAGGGTCAAAACATACGTCTCAAGTTTCAATGCAGGACTGACCCAGAGAGTCGCCGGTGCAGCAGTTTCACAGAGCAGAGCTCGGTGCTCTATAGACAAAATAACCTGCAGTTCTCCAAACATCTCTGCAGCTGTCTCAGACAGCTAGAGCTAGAGCCGACCTGCAGACACAATACTGACCTGAGAGGACTCACCGTGACCTCAAAATGTCCATTAGACCAGTTCTTCGTCTGAATGAGCTTTTCAGACACTACCGCGGTACGCTGTCGGCTCTGTTCATCGCATCGCCTGTGATGGTATTACTGTGTAGACCAGGGGTCGGCAACACAACATGTTGAAAGAGCCATATTGGACCAAAAACACAAAAAAACAAATATGTCTGGAGCCGCAAAAAATGAAAAGTCTTGTATCAGCCTCAGAATGAAGGCAACACATGCTGCATGTTCTGTATTAGTTTTAACTGGGGGAAGATTTTTTTTCATTATGCACTTCGAGAAAAAAGTCAAAATGTCGAGAAAAAAGTTGAAATTTCAAGAAAAAAGTCGAAATGTCGAGATTAATGTTGAAGTACAATCTTGAGAAAAAAGTCGAAATCTCTAGAAAAAAGTCGAAATGTCGAGGAAAAAGCCACATTTTGAGAAAAAAGTCGAGATTAATGTTGAAGTACAATCTCGGGAAAAAAGTCGAAATTTTGAGAAAAAAGTCAAAATGTCGAGAAAAAAAGGAAAGGAAAAAGGAAGAAAAAAAAGGGAAAAAAGAAAGAAAAGAAGAGAAAAAAAGGAAAAAAAGAAGAAAAAAAGGAAAAAAAGAAAAAAAAGAAAGAAAAAAAGGGAAAAGAAGAGAAAAAAAGGGAAAAGAAGAGAAAAAAAGGAAAAAAGAAGAAAAAAGGAAAAAAAGGTCAAACATTTTTGAAAAAGCTCCAGGAGCCACTAGGGCGGCGCTAAAGAGCCGCACGCGGCTTTAGAGCCGCGGGTTGCTGATCCCTGGTTTAGACCATCTTAATATCTTAGATGGAGAAAATAACACTAATGCCGTCTTATCTGTTGATGTTTTCACTGCGCTGCATTTCCGTGCTGTTGTTGTACCAGCAAGATCAACTATTATAGTAATGTTATGTTTACAACAACATAAATGTACTGTCTTACCCTTAATTTACAGTGAATAGTTAACCCTCGGACTGCTGTCAGACTACACCACCTCCTGGGGAATCTCTGGGATTGCACAGTCTGGTTGGCAAATAATCAGTGAAGTTCAGTCTTGTCATTGGGCTGTTAGATACATATTTAATGTGATGACAACACAAACATGACCCAGAGCAGCTAACGCCACGGAAACTGACAGCAGAGTGACGACCTTTCACCCTTTAAGTAGGAGGACTGACCCCTGGGATGCTTATTACACGACTATCTTTAGTTTAACCAGAAGTGTCTTCAGTATTCACATTCATTACTCAGGTAGAAGTATAGATACTAGAGTTTAAAAATACTCCTGTAGAAGTTGAAGTATCAACTCAAGTTTTTTACTCAAGTAAAAGTATAAAAGTACTGGTTTCAAAACTACTTAAAGTATAAAAGTAAAAGTAATGTAAGGGAGAAAAAAAGCCCTTAAGGACAAAAGCCATTGAAAATGAATGTATCTTGTTTAAGTAAGAGTATGTAAGAGACAAATCAGCCTGATCCAAAAGATTCCGGGGTTCTGCTGTAACATACAACATTCAATGTCATTCACATCACTATTTTTAGATCAGGGTTCTTCTGGGACGTTAACGTGACTGTAAAACCTACATGACACTTGTGTGTTATGTCTATAATCACAGGCATCAAAATGACTCACTAACAAACTAACCTGGCTTTGAGACACTGGTCATTTGTTAAGAGTTGATTTTTCTTAATATTACTTCCATATGTAAGCTATATGATTGCATTCCGATACATAATCCATACATATCTTTTATATAGGTGTTTTATTTCTCCTTTCTTGGTTGTTGTATATGACAGTGCTGAGTGAGTGAGATGGGGAACCTCGGGGAAAAGCTGTCTGAATCTGAATCTGAAAAAGAAAGAAAATAGAAAGATTTTTAATTAAAATTTTATATGTAAAAAAAATAAAATAAAATAAAAAAACTTTAAATTCTAGGGTTGCCACTGCTTAAATGTTTGATAAAATCTGGTCAGATTGAATAAATAAATAAATATTGAATAAAACGTTTAATAGTGGAAGTAAGTCATTTCCACACAAACTCGAGGTAGTAAACAGCTGTATAGGTTTGGGAACACTTATCCGCAAGGCTATTAAAACAAACAAACCAAAAAAACAAAGGCTTCCGTTTGCAGAACAGAGAGAAGGATGGGACTCTAGAACAGAAAAGGTTGTGTTTTCTGATGAATCCAGGTGATTTATTTCTCTTTCAAAGTGACAGTAACATCAGGGTGAAGAGCAGCAGACAGAGCAGGTGATGCCTGGAGACTTCCATTAAACCCTGCAGGGCCAGAGTTCTGATCTGATGTTGCATCAGGTCTGAAGTTCAGGCTTATGCAGCCCTGATTGACTGCAGCTGCAGCTCAACTTGACCATTATCAATAACAGATTTTGGAGTGATTGGTGGACGTGTCCTGTGGATCAAAAGATCAGTTTAGTTCATCATAGTAGTACACGGCCAGTTGTTTTAGTATGATAAACAGGCACACAGGACTCAGCACAACACTGGATTAAAGTGTAATTAGGGCTAAAAGGCCTGTGTCACATGTCAGTCTGTTGGGAAGCAGCAGCTCCAATCAGGATAATTATGAGTTGGTGAAATGCAGACGATTACTGCAAATGATGATCCACATGATAATGACATCTGTTCCACTCTGCTGCACACACACACACACACACACACACACACACACACACACACACACACACACACACACACACACACACACACACACTAAAACACACTAAAACACACACACACACACACACACACACACACATGGACACATGGACACAAACACACACACACAACCACACACACAAACACGGACACACATGGACACACACACACACACACACACACACACACACACACACACACACACACACACACACACACTAAAACACAAACACACACACACACACATGGA